>NC_087208.1:38186558-38336324 GCF_015104395.2 Macrobrachium nipponense | reverse complement strand
TGACCTTTACAGATACCAGAAGAGCACCAATACTTACGCACCTTACAACAAAGACTGGATAAAAGAGAAAATATACATCCTCCTTCGGCGGCAAGCAGCCAAAGCAAACTGAAATCTTATCCATTGGGAATACAATGCAAGTATCAGGGATTCTCGAACAGCCCGTGTGAATATTTGATGACGTGTTATCGCTAACATTGTCGAAAATCAAATGCGACATATGCTAACTTATTGAAATTTGTGTAGTAAGAAAAACAAAAAAAGCTTTATTTGCAGTGATTGGTAGTTCAAAATCTTTTTCATGAATGGTACAAAGATTTTTGTATTATTTGGTTTCATGAAATTGTTGTAGGCAGTTTAGTAATGAATCGATACAGTTTGGATTGGATTGTAGTGTGTACAAAAACAACTTCTGTTGGTAAGTAATGCAGAGCTACATAATGTAGTTCCGTCGGATCACAGGTGTTTACGTTTTGAATGGATCAAGTTGGGGAAGGGCATAATCAGTTTCATAGATAATATTTTTTAATACACATACATCACCTCTTGTCAGAAACAGGTGTCAAGAATGAGCAGGCAGTGTCTTTGGGGTTGCAAGAGACTGCTACATCTGATGACAAAAGGCTACCAGAAATTAATGTTTGTTATATATGTCTTAGGCATCGTTAGAAATATTTTTTAACCAAGGTAATTATGTTCCATTCACTCTGGAAGCCTGGCTTATGTTGCCAAGTGAGTATTTTCTTATTCTGCTGCTAATTTCAGTGTATATTGACGATTGAGAGTGAACGTTAGAGAAATCGTTACACCTGCAGTGTAATTATAATAATTATTCTATTGCAGTGTTAGTTTCCTGTGTACTGCAAAACTTTCAACTTGAGCTTTAATTGATCATAAATTGTGTGGAAATGATTGCTTTGAAATTAAAACCAACTCGAAATTCAATAATATCTCAAACTGGACTTGACAAAAATTTAGTTTTGCAGTATACTTGAATTTTAGGGCATAAGTGGAGAACAAAAATTTAGTTTTACAGTACGTACTTGAATTTTGGGGCATAAGTGGATTCTCTCTTTTATGCAATGTTCACGTTTTTAGCATTTACTTTAGCTATCAGATTCTTAACAGCTTTATTGTTTAGTGTGACATGGTCACGCATATCATAAGTCTTATGTTATTGCTTGATTTATAAAGAGAATAAGCTTTATGGTATTTGAGGTTACAGTATTTGCTTTTGGATATAGTGATTATTCATATTCATTTCTACAAGGCCATCCATTTTTTCTTTATTAAAAGTCAAACTTTTGTTAACTAGAAATATCATTGGTTTTAGTTTCTCTTTTGACTGGGTGTATTCAAACTTCATAATAAAAGTGAATAAAAAGGTTGCTTTTATTTCCCAACATCAGTAATTTGGTTGTTAAAACCAATTATTAATAAAACCAACTGAGAAGATGACGACTGAAGATTATTATACTCCATTAATTTCTGATGGTTTAATTCTAACAACTGAACAGATGATGTCTCCAGAGAGTAAAATGGTTACAGGTATATTCATACTTACGAGTGCTGATTCGTGGAAGGATCCATGCAAAAACCTTCCACATCATTTGCAGTGTTATAAATGTAGAGTGGGTATCAATCACTGCCATGTGATGAACACCCCATAACCCCTTTCATGTCATGCACATTTTCACCTTAAACTAATTTCTTCACAGCCACCAGCCAGTCATCCTCATTCTTTCGACTACTGAACCATTTCAAAACACAGCCATCATTTCACACAAACTAACCTTGTTAACATTTCTATATATCTCATAATTTTTCACCCTTTTAAATTTTTCAACACATACTACGCAAGGAATACCTTGATAAGTTCAAACACTTCCACAAAGGAGAGTGCGCTCAATTCGTAAATTCCTATGTTAGCTTCAGTATGCAGTCTCTGGTCAGTTTTTTGTGGACATCCTATTACCTTCCTTGTTTCACTTAACCATGAGTTGCCTCTTCTCTCATCCTACCATCATTCTTCATATTTACTGCCAAATAACTAAAACAGCCTCTTCCATTCTTCCACTATATATACTACACTGAAGGGAAAATTTGCTTAGAAACCAAATGGACAGGAATGGGAATGCACAAAGAGTTAAACTCTGATGAAGGGAGGGTACAAAAACTTAATGGCAGTACACGAATGATGACGCACAAACATACAAATGAATGATTTTGACGTCAATTACTACTGTATTTACCAGCATCTCAGGATGTTAACAATTGAGATTACATAAAACAAGGTATGCATTTGTACTACATAGTTTACGTAAATGCTTTTTATGGGTACAGACAATTTTTGGTTCAAGGCGTCAATTTTCATAAAAACAAAAGGCTCAAACGTGTAAACATTGCCATCTGGTGACTAGCATTTCAGGGAAGTGCACAACAAGTGACTAAGTACAGACACTTGAATTAACTGATCATTACGGACTTCGGGTCCAGGGAAAGGCACTGGAAATGAAGCAACTGAACAGTGACTGAAAGAGAATCCCAAGTTACAGTGAAAGCATAAGCACTTCTAGGCAAAAGAGCGTGGCAATGAGTAATGCAAGCAGTACTTTATTACTTTTGTGCACTTTTATGGTCTTGGCATTAAAAAGAAATTAGTTATAAGTCTCTTAGAGCAGCAATGGCTTTGCAACATTCACTTATAAGATCTGCAATATTTCGAGCTTCATGGACACTACTGGTGCTACTAAGTTGGTTTCCTGCCCACGAAAGCTTCTCTCGCAGCGCACATAACACCGATGTGACATCACCAGAAATGTCTATGCCATGAATAGTCAAGCTGAAAAGAAAAAACAACAGTAAATCCAAATTTCATATTAATGATGCTTTCAGAGTCCGGCTTTCTATCAAGCAACAAAGACCCTATTATAAAGCCTGCAATTGAATATTTTTCAGGTATCTTACAGCTTATGGCAATTCCACACATTTTCTAACCTAAATGGTGCCTTACTCTTCACAAGCAATTAAAGATATTTATCTAGCCATATAGTATCACATCTAATTTGACAAAATAAAAAGTATCATAATGTAGCTGATAAGTAAATATGTCTGCTAACTTGAGGTGTGTTAAGGGTTTTCTGGTCAATTAACACATTAAAATAACCTAGATCAGCAAAACAGAAAAAACAATTTTGTTTACTAATGGACCACTGCCAATTGACTATGTACAGTGAATCATTCAAGAATTCTTGAGTAACTAAAATATTTTGCAAAATATGTAAGAAGGACTTAATGCAATAATTTAAATAAAAACATTTACAACAAAAACTCATACCTTTTACTCTCTTGAGCTCTTTGCGAACACTGCTGGGGTTCTACTGCTGAAGCAGCAACAGACGAAGATGAGACCAGAGCCGACCCAGGTAATGAGCATTTTGATTTTTCTTGATTCGTTACTTTTACTTCTGACTTAAACAACGGGGAAACTTCTTTATCTTGCCGCTGTCTGTGCTGAATCTCTTCTACTGCCTTTCTTGCGGCTTCTTCGCTGACAGCTGTCCATAAAGACAAGATGGCATTGAGTAGTCCATGCTGATGTATTGTAAATGACCTAATTGTTCTTCTCTTTTTAGCATTCTACTTTTTAAAAGGGTACGTTTAATCTAGAAAGAACAGAAAAGCAAATGCATTCATCTAGTCCACATTTGATAAGTAAGTGGAGCTTACAAATTTGACAAGTAGAATGAAAGTAGAGCTTACAAGATTGAAACATACTCATAGGAGGAGATTGGCTTGTTTCTTACAAGTAGATCATTGGAACTTGAGAGAGTGTAAGCATAGGCCTATTTATAGCGATACTTAATTATATTTCCTCTGAGATTGAGTGATAATATTTTTTCAAATATGCTTTGGAAGGAGAGAGAGAGCAAAATCTGCTTACATGACCGCATAGACCTATTTATAGCTACTTAATTCATTATAATTTCTTTGGGAGATTGAGTGATAACATATTTTTAAAGTATGTTTTAGAAGTGGAGAGAGAGAGAGAGAGAATTATATAGTATGTATTGGTGATGCTAGATAAAATTTGAAGGGACCTTAGTATTCAAGTTAATTGCTTTCATTCAACAGTTGCTGTAACATTTAGTAAAATAAAATGTAAATACTTATAAGTAAACTCATTATACAGAGTAATTTTATGGGTTTCTTTTTCAACATTCACATTGTCAAAAGACATGGAAAATTTCTCGAAAAATTTCAACCATAGGCTAGGTCATTCTTGCTTTCTTGATATAGTCTCTAATTTTGAAAATCGATTCTCATCCACAAATCATTTACAAAAAATAAAAAAAAAATAAAGCAAAAATATTTATTACCACAAATAACTTCATCTACTGCACAGGTAAGTTTTATATCTTGCAAAAAATGCTGATGTATTGGGAGATCCTTCAGCCTTATGACAAAGTAATGCAACCATGTTAGCTGTGTAGGATAACTCCGAACTGCTTGTAATGGGAGCATAGCCATAAAATCTTCAGGTTGACAGGCTACTTTAACTTTGAGAACGATTTCCTTTTAATGACAGTAGCTTTGTAAACAGCCAATACTAACATTTGATTCATGTCTACCTCAGTCGTCAAATTGTGAAAGCCGTTATGCCACTATCCAGTAACTTGTGCTTTTCCACCCGAGTCACTCAGGCTCCTCCTCACATCATAAAAAATGCTCTGTGGATTCAACTAAATTTGCTCAACCTACCGTCGCAACATTTACTGCCAATGATGTTAGCTACCTTTAAACACTTTGGAATACAAATATAAATTTGTAAAAACTAAAATAATCACAATCACTAGTTATGATGATGCAGTAATATTCCACTTCAGAAAGGAAAATGAGTAAATATTGTCGTCGTGACTACAATCAGAAATTCAAACTCTATCTTCCAAAACTCCATGAACAAAGCCACAGATAAATTCCAATTACTACTTCGGATATATAGTTTTTAAGTATCTGAACATTTTTGTTTTGCAGTTTCAACTGCAACTGATATGATATAATTTGCAGTGTAATTTCATACTCTAGAGTAAATTTAGTGAGTTTATGTCTTTCCAATAAAAAACAGATGGGAAATCCGATGAACGAAAGCTAATGAAAACGGTATTTTCACTTTTCTTGCTGATTGTACACTGAAAAAAAAGCAAACTCACAATTTCAGAAAATAGTAGCATTGGTAGAATTAAAATATTTTCCCATGCTATATAGAAATTCTAAAAACTTGAATGAACGTAGTACATACCGTACGTACTGAAATTCTATGAAAAATATCTTACCTGGGTTGTCTTTCTTTGTGTCGGCATCCACTTCACAACATCCAATACAGTATTTGTTTTTGCTTCTATCCTCTAATAAAATACACTGTAAAAAATGAACAAAGCCATTTTAAATGTTAGAAATAAATACAATAGTGTTTACAGACACTAAAAGTATACTTTGGCTCAAAAGATATTGTTATTTGTCTTGTAAAAACTTAATAATGGCACAACATGAGAGTTCACAACCAAGAAAACTCTTTATCCCTCCACAAACACAAAGCTATGAGCTGTGTACATCAGATATGGCTACTGTAAGAACTACAACTCTCATATGAATACAGTGCCTAATTTTTTTTTTTACAGATCTTTATATTTTGTGAAAACTTTAAAATAAAAACAACCCCTTTGCCTCTCTACCAAAAGCCCCATAACATTTTTTTTAGAAAATAAGAAAGGCATATGCTGTCTACATTCAGGCAGTTGTGTGAAAATATTTTTAAAAAATCTGCAACACTTAATACCATCTGTAAAGCAACTAGAACTTATTTTTCCTAGTTAATTCTCAGTTCCACCATCACAGGAAAACACTGGAACTTTTGATATTTTCTATGCTTTCATATGCGTCCAATGCTTTTAGTGATAAAAGTTTTATTTTAAATTATAGTTTTCAGAATTAAATGGAATCTGAGGACAGTTGCACCCAAGGATATCTTCACAATACTGAAGCTACTTTGCTTCAGATCAAAGAAGTACAGTGGTCCCCCCGTATTTGCGGGGGATGCATACCAGTCGCCCCCGTTAATAGTTAGAACCCGCGAATGTTTGGAACCCCTATAAAAACGCTAAAAAAAGCCTATTTTGTTAGTTAAAACTCAAGAAAAACCCATTGCAAATGTTTATACTTGTTTTTTTTTTAATAGTTTTATCACAAAAAGTGCATTTTATGATAAAATTGATAAAAAAAACCCCCAGGAATTTGTGGATATTTCTCATAGAAAAATACCGTGAATGTGTGAGTCCATGAATCCGGAGAACGCGAATACGGGGGGTCCACTGTATATCATACTTTACTGTCATTTTTAATACCAGTTGAGCTTAACAATGCTACAACACTAACAACTATATAGCTTAGAATAATCATCAAACAAATGCTAAATTTATACTAATATAGTCCATTACAAGATGATGCCTTTGACAGAAGGCAGTGGAGAAGGCACATCAGGCAACCAACCCCTTAACGTAGGAATGATGGTGGGAAAGAAGAAGATAGTCCCTTACAAGACCATAACTTCTACAAAATTCCATTAAAACAAATGAAATATGAAATGAAAAATGATATTGTTAAGATACAATAAAGTTTTGTACATACTTACCTGGCAGATATATACTTAGCTATAGACTCGGTCGTCCCGACAGAATTTCAAAACTCGCGGCACACGCGACAGGTAGGTCAGGTGATCCACCATTCCCGCCGCTGGGTGGCGGGATCCGGAACCATTCCCGTTTTCTAAGACAGAATTTCTCTTCCACCTGTCTCCTGAGGGGAGGATGGGTGGGCCATTAATCGTATATATCTGCCAGGTAAGTATGTATAAAACTTTACTGTATCTTAACAATATCATTTTTGTACATGAAAACTTACCCAGCAGATATATACTTAGCTGATTGGCACCCTTGGTGGGGGGTAAGAGACAGCTAAACAAAAAGATAATACTTATACTAAATACATTAAAAACAGGGAAAAAACAACATATGTTCTTGGATATAATAATCCATGGTTCCTACCTGATTGGGCTGAAGACTTCATGACTACTGTCTCTGAGTCTGCCTGCCTCAAGAGTCCCAGCGAGGTATGAACCTATGGCTGAATAACTCTTTGGATCGTGTCAATGGGGGCTAGCCCGCTTACGCGACAGAGCCTACTCTGGATCGTACCAATGGGGGCTGACCCACTTACATGGTAGAGCCTTTACCTTTGTCATATCAATGGGGACTAGCCCTCTTACATGACAGAGTTAAGGTTTCTATAAGTAAACACAAGGAGCACTGAAGCCAATCCCGATCACCTGACCATGTTAGTACTGTTATAACCTATGAATTGCAAGAGGGTCCCCTATTCCCTCTGACAATCAACCAATAAAAACAACCACCAATAAAAGACAAATTTAAACACTAAAGTAAGTTAAGAAGGATTAGCCTCAGCCCCTTCTCCCAGCACTGAATTCGCAGAAATATACGCTCCCAGAGCAAAGCACTTTTCGTAAGAAATTTTAACGTCTCTTAGGTAATTGGAGGCAAACACAGAATTACACCTCCAAAACGTTGACTCTATCAGTGCCTGAAGAGACCATGTTTTGTGAAATGCCATTGACGTAGCTATGGCTCTCACTTCATGCGCTCTTACTCTGAGAATTTTGAGGTGCTCTTCATTGCAAGTAAGGTGAGCTTCCTTTGTTAAATCCTTTATGAAGAAGGTAAGGGCATTCTTCGAAATCAATCTTTTCGGATCCTTTACAGAGCACCAGAGACTTTCTTCTGTACCTCCTAGCAACACTTTTTTCTTCAGGTAGAACTTGAGTGCCCTGACTGGACACAAAGTCCTCTCTAGTTCTCTTCCTGTTAGTGAAGAGAGTCCTTTTACCTCAAAGCTTCTTGGCCAAGGTTTTGAGGGATTTTCGTTCTTCGCTAGAAAAAGTGGTTTAAAGGTGCAAACCGCTGAATCCTTCCTAAAACCAACTTTACCTTCCAAGGCTTGCAACTCGCTAATTCTCTTAGCTGTTGCTAATGCAAATAGAAATAATGACTTTCTAGTTAAGTCTCTAAATGAAGCTGTGTGAGACGGTACGAATTTTTCTGATATTAGGAATTTAAGGACCACATCCAAGTTCCAGCTAGGTTTCTTGATTTTCTGGACTTTCGTGGTTTCAAAAGACCTTATAAGGTCATGGAGATCTTTATTATTAGTAAGATCTAGTCCTCTATGTCGAAAGACTGAGGCCAGCATACTCCTGTAACCTTTTACTGTCGATACTGCCAGGTTACAGTTCTTTCTCAAATAGAGAAGAAAATCAGCGATTTCAGTTACAGAGGTACTGGAAGAGGATATTTTCTTATTCTTACACCATCTTCTAAACAACTCCCACTTCGACTGATACACCCTAGAGGTGGAAACTCTTCTGGCTCTTGCAACAGCCTTCGCCACTTCGCGCGAAAAGCCCCTTGCTCTGACGAGTCCTTCGACAGTCTGAAGGCGGTCAGACTTAGAGCGGGGAGGTTCTGTGAAATCTGTCGAAGTGGGGCTGTTTGAGAAGATCGTTCCTTAGTGGAAGCGATCTTGGAAAATCTACTATCCACTCCAGCACCTCTGTGAACCAATCGAGAGCTGGCCAGAAGGGAGCGATGAGGGTCATTTTTGTTCCCTCTGAGCAAGCGAACTTCCTCAAAACTTCCCCTACTATCTTGAAAGGAGGGAAGGCGTAGGTGTCTAAGCCTGCCCAATCTAGCAGAAAGCTGTCTACAGCTACCGCTTGCGGATCCGAGATCGGGGAGCAATAGTTTCCTAGTCTGTAGTTCCTGTTGGTCGCGAACAGGTCTATATTGGGCCTTCCCCACAGATGCCAAAGTTGTTGGCAAATCTGAAGATTGAGTGTCCATTCCGTGGGTAGGACTTGGTCTTTCCTGCTCAACAGATCCGCCCTGGACATTTGCTCTCTGCCCTACAAACCTTGTGAGAAGAGAGATCTTCCTTTCCTGAGCCACCCAAATCAGCAGATCCTTTGCTGACTCGTACAGGGAAAAAGAATGTGTCCCCCCCTGTTTCTTTATAGTATATGCAAGGGCTGTTGTATTGTCCGAGTGAATTTGAATCACCAGACCTGAGACCTGTTCCTCGAAATGAACTAGAGCCAGATGAATGGCTGTTAGTTCTTTCTTGTTTATGTGCCAGGAAACTTGTTCTCCTTCCCAAGTGCCTGACACTTCTTCCGAACCTAGGGTTGCTCCCCACCCTGAATCTGAGGCGTCTGCAAATAACGCTAGGCGAGGGTTCTGTAAGTGAAGGGAGATCCCCTTGCTTAGTTTTTGTGGATCTAACCACCAGAGGAGATTCTCCTTGATTTCCTTGGAGATAGGAAAGGTTTCTCCCAGATCTTGGGACTTCCAGTCCCAACTCTCCTTCAGATAAAATTGAAGGGGTCTTAGGTGCAGTCTTCCCAAGGAAACGAACTGTTCCATCGAGGAGAGGGTCCCCAGTAAACTCATCCATTCCCTCGCGGAACAATGTTCTTTCCTTAAGAAGACTGCCACCTTTTCCAAGCGGCGTTCTCCTTCCTTTCCTGCGAAGGATACGCTAGAAAATCCCGAGAATCCATCTGAATCCCCAACGAATAGACAAATGCTTTGCTTGGGACGTCGCATGGATTTCTCGTGATTGACTAAAAGTCCCAGTGACTTTGTCAATTTCAGAGTAAAGAAAAGGTCCTCCAGACATTGTTTCTCCGATTGGGCTCTTATTAGTCAATCGTCCAGATATAATGAGATCCTGATCCCTTCCAGATGTAGCCAATAAGCTACATTCTTCATGATGTCCGTGAAGACTTGAGGGGCAGTCGAAAGTCCGAAACACATCGCCCGGAACTGGAATACTTTCCCTTGGAACATGAATCTTAGGTATTTCCGTGATGCCGGATGAATTGGCACATGGAAATACGCATCTTGAAGGTCCAGGGACACCATCCAGTCCCCTGGACGAAGAGCAGACAGAACAGAGGAAGACGTCTCCATCGAGAATTTCTTCTTCATAACAAAGAAATTCAGGGCACTGACGTCTAGAACCGGTCTCCATCACCCCGATGCTTTCGGTACCAAGAACAACCGATTGTAAAATCCTGGAGACTGGAGATCTTGAACCAGTTCTAATGCTTCTTTGGAAATCATCTGTTCCACTGCCTGCAGAATAGCTAGTCTTCGGACTGGATCTGAGTATCTTGCACTCAACTCCCTTGGAGTTGTCGTCAAGGGAGGATTTTCCCTGAAGGGGATCAAGTATCCTTTTTTCAGGAGATCTTGAACCAGTTCTAATGCTTCTTTGGAAATCATCTGTTCCACTGCCTGCAGAATAGCTAGTCTTCGGACTGGATCTGAGTATCTTGCACTCAACTCCCTTGGAGTTGTCGTCAAGGGAGGATTTTCCCTGAAGGGGATCAAGTATCCTTTTTTCAGGATCGAGAGGGACCATGAATCCGCTCCCTTTCGCACCCAGACTTTTGCAAAATGAAGTAGTCTGGCGCCTACTGTTGTCTGGAGGACTCTGTTCATCTAGATTTCCCGAAGGACCTTCTAGATGGCCTACTCCTTCATTTTGGTCTGCGACCTCTAAGAGGGGTTCTAGAAGAGGAGGTACCTCGAAAGGGCTGCACAAAAGAGGGTTTCTCTCTTTTTTCAATAGGAACAGCGGGTCTAAACCTCTTAGCAGAGTGTGTGAGAAGATCCTGGGTTGCTTTTTCTGTTAAGGATTTTGCTACCTCCTTAACAGTCTCCTGCGGGAACAGATGTGAAGAGAGAGGAGCGAAAAGAAGAGAGGATCTTTGTAGAGGCGATACGGCTCTTGCTAGAAAAGAGCTAAAGACCGATCTCTTCTTTAACACTCCTGTTCCGAAAAGAGAGGCAACTTCTACGGAGCCGTCCATAACTGCTCTGTCCAAGCAAGCCAGGACACTTGAAAGTTCTTCCATCGAGACGAAGTCAGTGTCTTGAGCTCTCTTAGCTAATGCTCCCAATACCCAGTCCATGAAATTAAACACTTCTAAAGTCTTAAAGAGACCCTTTAGAAGATGGTCTAGCTCACACATGCCCCATGTAGCTTTAGCAGAAAGCAAAGACTTCCTCCTGGATGAGTCTAACAAAGACGCAAAGTCCGCGTCTGCGGATGAAGGGAGGCCTAACCCCATGGGTTCTTTGGTCTCGTACCACCTTCCAGGTTTACCTGTTAACTTAGAAGGAGGGCAGGAAAAACTGTTTTTGCCCGCTTCCCTTCTTGAGGCTACCATTCTGAAAGTCTTTAAAGCCTTTTTCATGCATAATGCAGGGCGCATCTTGACGAATGAAGAAGACTTATGCGCTTTGGTATTGGACATTAATGATCCTGGTGAAGGAGGATCAGCAGGATGAAGGGAGTCTCCGAACTCCTTGAGAAGTAGAAGTGAGAGCCTCTTGTAGTCCGAAACTGCCACATCTACGGGCTTCTCCTCATCCGACACTTCTTCCAAAGGATCAACTGAAGAGACCGTTGGAAGTGATAGGGCTCTCCGCGGGAGAAGTACTCCTTTCCCGAGAAGGGGAGCGCTGAATGATCGACAAACTTCTGTAAGAAGAATGAGGCTCCTGGTAGTCTAAAACATTCTTGCGCCTACTAGACTCTTGTTGTCTATTCACTTGAGGTTCACAAAACTCCTGGCGCTTGATAGGCTCCTGGCGCCCTGACTCAGGGCGCTTGAAAGACTCCCTGCGCCCTGACTCCTGACGCCTAACAGGCTCCTGGCGTCCTGACTCCTGGTGCCTAACAGACTCCTGGCGCCCTGACTCCTGCCTTCTAACTGACTCCTGACGCCCTGAATCCTGGAGCTTGAGAGGCTCTTGACGCCCTTTCTTACGTCTCACTGCCTCCTTGCGCCTGACTGACTCCTGTTTCCAATCCTGGTCCTGCAGTCCCAAAGGATCCTGATACTTGAATTTGTTTAGGTTCTCTTCAGGCTCCTTGAACCTAAACCGATCGAGACTTCTGCTCGATGCACGGCGTCTAGAAGGGGAGAGGCTACGCACTTCCTGTCTGCTAGGATTCAAAACCTTGTCCAAAGGAGGGCGCTTATCTCTTGGAGAAGAGCGCCTACAGGCGCAAAGGAATCGCCTGTCAGGAGAAAAAAATCCAAAAACTCCAAAGTCCCCAGTCTCTCGACGAAGGAGATAATCGCCTTGGAGAGTGTGAGGGCTCTCTCTTATCCGAAGCGGGGCGCTTAGATGAACTCTTAACAGGGAGCGAAACATCTTTCCTCCTTGTTGAATCCTTAGAGAAAGAGCCTACTAGAGAGGCTAACTGCTCCTGCAGGTTAATCAGGAACTTTTTCGTGGGATCCGATGGCCAATACTCGGGAAAACGCTCTGGGCTAGAATCAGCCGCGTCTCCTTTTGGCGCCTTCCAGGCTCTCTTCAAAGGGCGCGATTGAGAGGCCGAACTCCATCCTCGTTTAGGAGAGGAAGAGTCCGAGGCCGAAAAACACTCCCTTAGGATGCCTTTTCTGCGGCTATCCAAGGCAGCCTGGGACTTTACAACAGGATCTGCCGAAGGGACGCCTGACCGTTGGGGATGTTCTGCATCCTCCCTGCGGCTTTCGACATTCCTCCTCCCCTGGTCCTGGGAGTTTGGAAGCGGTCTAGGCCTAGGAGCAATGAGGAACCGGTCAGACGCCCCCTCCACTGCACTGGGGACACTGCACAAATCACTATCACCGCTCTTACCTTCATTTAGCGCTCGTAACTGAGCTTGGAGTTTCTTGATTGAAGCTTTCACATTTTCCCTTTCAGAGGAAGAATCTTTGGATTCAGTACCGGGAGAAGCAGCTGTGGCTAAGGGAAAATCGTTAGTGACAGGAGAGTTATGAACTTCCTGTTCTAGAGAACAAGATCTACTTGATGATCTAGCTGAAGCTTTCCTTACTCTATCCCTCTCAAGTTTCCTAACATATGAAGATAACTCCTTCCATTCAAGCTCTGTTAGGTTCTCGCACTCAATACAGGTGTTATTAAAAGAACATTAATTCTCTCTACATTTTGAGCAAGCGTCAGACATCGTGAAAGAGCAGTCAATATCAAAGTCGAAAAACAGTCCACAATAAGCATATGCCAAGCCAGAGAAAAAACAGAATACGTCACCAAAAAACCAATCCAAAATCTCGGCAAACGAGTTGAAATCCAAGATGGAGGAACGAACAACAGATGTTGTCCGTTCAAGCGACAGAGAAATTCTGTCTTAGAAAACGGGAATGGTTCCGGATCCCGCCACCCAGCGGCGGGAATGGTGGATCACCTGACCTACCTGTCGCGTGTGCCGCGAGTTTTGAAATTCTGTCGGGACGACCGAGTCTATAGCTAAGTATATATCTGCTGGGTAAGTTTTCATGTACAAAACTGAAAACGTACAAACGCTGAACACAGTATGTAATAATGCCCTATCATTTATGCATCTGCATTCTGAATAAAACTGGGGCATATGTGAGCAGACCTGTCTCTTATACCACATACAGGACAGACCACAGTTAGCATCTTATGCCTTTTCAAAAGTACTACATCAGCAAAGAGTGAATACAAAATTTAACAAATATGGTACGTATTGTCAGTACTTTTACGTACTAATGTCAACAGTCTTATATCCTTTGGTGAGTACTGTCTAATTAAATTTAAGAAAAACGCAGACATTAAATTATTGCAGCATCAATTACATCCCACTACTGAATTAAATAAGGTCATATCAGAGTACAGCTAGTATAATACTTACATCACACACAGGACAGGTTACAGCTAGCATCTTGTATCCTTTTAAGAGGTACTGTCCCATCAAGGATGAAATCTTATTATTCCTTTCCCTTCTTGCTTCAATAACTTTCAACTCTGCTTCTGAAGGAGGGTTCCAGGAGTAATCATCATCCAATGATGCCATTTTAAGATCTAAAAAGAAACACGAGACATAAATTTTGAAATTTTGATACGTATTGGTAAAGACAACTGGGTCTGAAGCTGCACATCAAAGAATTGCAATTTGGTAGTTGATTAATGAACCTAACAGTATACAGCAAGTAAAAACAAATAAAAATAATTCAAGACATTCTTCAATTAAATTTTCAATTGTATGCCTTAATATATATTACAATTTGTCGTAAAATGATATTGTTATGATACAATAAAGTTTCATACATACTTACCTGGCAGATATATACTTAGCTAAGACTCCGTCGTCCCCGACAGAAATTCAAATTTCGCGCCACTCGCTACAGGTAGGTCAGGTGATCTACCGGCCTGCCCTGGGTGGCAGGACTAGGAACCATTCCCGTTTTCTATTATATTTTCTCTCTTCCACCTGTCTCCTGCGGGGAGGCTGGGTGGGCCATAATCGTATATATCTGCCAGGTAAGTATGTATGAAACTTTATTGTATCATAACAATATCATTTTCATACAATCAACTTACCTGTCAGATATATACTTAGCTGATTGGCACCCTTTGGTGGAGGGTAAGAGACAGCTACTTCTGGAATAGACAGGTAAACAACATATGTTGTAGGTATAAATAAACCTTGGTTCCTACCTGATAGGTGGTAGACTTCGTGGGTGCTGCCCAGTAGTCCGCATCACCTCAAGAAACTTTAGCGAGATATATGTTCTATGGCCAAGAGTTCTTGTGGGTCTGCCGATGGGGTCTTATCCGCTTACTCGGCAGAGCCTGAAAGGACTTTGTCAATGGGTGCTGATCCACTTATATGACAATACACCTTATGAAGGAGCATACAACCAATCCCGACCACCTGATCCTAACCATATGTTAGTAATAAAGATTGTTCCGAGTTATCCCCCAAACTCTTCACAACAACCATAACTCAAAAAACACAATACGCACACATACATAAATTAAAAAAAAAAAATAATACTCATCTAATAAGATATCACAAGAGCTCCTTACTGAACAACAGTGACTGGTCGCCAGTGCGACACCTAGCCCTTTTTGTTAGAAGAAAGTCTAGAACATATCTAAAAAGAAGGTATGTATTCACTTAAGGATTGGTGTTGGCTCCTATACCCAGGATCGTATCCGCAGACACGAAAGGACCTAGAGAAAAACATTTCTCGTAGGTCACACGAACATCTCTCAAGTAATGAGATGCAAATACTGAGTTGCATCTCCAAAATGTCGTATCCAAGATGTTTTTTAGTAACATATTCTTTTGAAACGAGAGAGACGTTGCTACTGCTCTCACTTCATGAGCTTTCACTCTCAACAGTCGAAACTCTTCGTCAGGACAGATCTTATGCGCCTCTGTAATGACGTTTCTCACAAAGAATGCTAGAGCATTCTTGGACATCAGTCTTGTGGGATCTTTTACCGCGCACCAAAGACCTTGTCTAGAGCCCCCCATCTGGTGTTTTCTCTGAAGGTAGAACTTTAGAGCTCTTACAGGACAGAGAGATCTCTCAGGTTCTCTACCTACGAGACTCGATAAGCCTTTAACCTCAAAGGTCTTAGGCCAGGGATTCGCGGGATTCTCGTTTTTAGCTAAAAACAAAGCTTTAAACGAGCAAATGGCTGAGTCCCCCTTGAATCCTACTCTATCCTCCAGAGCATGCAGTTCACTAACTCTTTTTGCTGTAGCTAAAGATAATAGGAATAAGCATTTTCTAGTTATGTCTCGAAAAGACGCCAGATGAGGAGGTTCGAACCTTTCGGATGACAGGAATTTTAACACTACATCTAGGTTCCAGCTAGGAGGAACCGGTTCCTTAGACTTCATAGTCTCAAAGAATCTTATGAGATCGTGGAGATCCTTATTATCTGCCAGATCTAATCCTCTACTCCTGAAGACTGCCAAAAGCATGCTTCTATATCCCTTTATTGTGGATATAGATAGATGAGATTCTTCCCTTAGGAACAGCAGGAAATCAGCAATCTCCGTTACAGAGGTAGTGGAGGAGGACAACTTCTTCGATTTGCACCACCTTCTAAAAACCTCCCACTTGGACTGATATACTCGTCTAGTGGAGGCTCTGTGGGCTCTCGCGATCACGCTTGCAACTTTGCGAGAAAACCCTCTCGCTCTGCAAGTCTTTCGATAGTCGAAAGGCAGTCAGAGCGAGAGCGGGGAGGTTTTGATGATACCTCTGGAAGTGTGGTTGTTTGAGAAGATCCATCCTTCTTGGGAGGGATCTGGGAAAATCTACCATCCACTCCACCACCTCCGTGAACCAATCTTGTGCCGGCCAAAAGGGGGCTATCAGGGTCATCCTTGTCCCCTTTGAAGCCACAAATTTTTTCAGAACTAGTCCCAGGATCTTGAAAGGAGGAAAAGCGTAGACGTCTACGTGAGACCAGTCTAGTAGGAAGGCGTCGACTATCAGAGCTCTGGGGTCTTCTACCACCGAGCAAAAGACTTCCAGTCTTTTGGAGAGGAACGTGGCGAAGAGATCCACATGAGGGGTCCCCCAAAGAGACCAGAGACCTTGACACACTTCTGAGTGGAGGGTCCACTCTGTGTGAAGGACCTGGTTCCTCCTGCTGAGTCTGTCCGCCCTTACGTTCCTTTCTCCCTGAACGAATCTCGTAAGAAGGGAGATGTTCCTCTGGGACGTCCAAAGCAGAAGGTCTCTTGCAAGTTCGTAGAGGCACAAGGAGTGAGTCCCTCCTTGTTTCCGAATGTAGGCAAGTGCTGTGGTGTTGTCCACATTTACTTGAACTACTTTGTTCGACACAAGAGGTTCTAGACTCTTCAGAGCCAGGTGTACGGCAAAGAGTTCTTTTGCGTTTATGTGCCAGGACACCTGCGCTGCTTCCCAGGTGCCTGACACCTCCTTCGAGCCTAAAGTTGCTCCCCAACCTTTCTCCGACGCGTTGGAGTACAACACTAGGCTTGGGTTCTGAATCTTCAGGGAGATTCCTTTGTTCTCCTTCAAAGGGTGCAACCACCATTCTAAGTGAGGTCTCATCTCCACTGGAATGGGAAAGGCGTCTGAAAGATGTCCGGTCTTCCAACTCCAAGACCTCTTGAGGAAGAATTGAAGTGGATGTAAATGAAGTCTTCCTAGCGGGAAGAACTGTTCGAGCGAGGAAAGGGTCCCTAGAAGGCTCAACCATTCCCTCGCCGAAGTCTGTTCCTTCCCTAAGAAGAGAGAGACTTTCTCCAAGCCTTTTTGCGAGTCTCTCTTGCAAAGGAAATACTCGAAAACCCCGAGAATCCATCTGAATCCCCAGATAGACTAAGTTCTGTCTGGGGGTCAGCTGCGACTTCTCGAGGTTTACGAGTAACCCCAACGATCTGATCAGGTTTAGGGTCAACGTAAGGTCCTCCAAACACTGTCTCTCTGATCTGGCCCTGATGAGCCAGTCGTCCAGATACAGAGAGATATTTACACCTTTGAGGTGAAGAAACCTCGCCACATTCTTCATCAGGCTTGTGAGGACCTGAGGGGCTGTGGACAGGCCGAAACACAAGGCCCTGAACTGAAAGATCCTTCCCCCCGTCATGAAACGGAGGTACTTCTTCGATGAAGGGTGAATCGGGACGTGAAAATAGGCGTCCTGGAGATCCAGGGACACCATCCAATCTCCTTGGCGCATCGCCGCAAGAAGTCTCCATAGAGAACTTCTCCTTCTGAACAAATTTGTTCAGAGCGCTGACGTCTAGTACTGGCCTCCAGCCCCCCCGAGGCATTTGCAACCAGAAAAAAGGCGATTGTAAAACCCTGGGGAGTTTTGATCCAGCACTAGTTCTATAGCTCTCTTGTCCCACATCTGATCCACCATCAGTCGAAGAGTATCCCTCAGCACAGGGTCCCTGTATCTGGCTGACAGTTCCCGCGGAGTTGAAGTCAGGGGAGGACTGTCCAGAAAGGGGATAAGGTATCCCTTCCTTATCACAGACATAGAAGAGGCGTCCGTGTTGATACGTGCCCAGGACTCCACAAAATCCAGGAGCCTGCACCTACTGGTGTTTGGAGGAAAGAAGCATCACTTTGCCCTTCTTAAAGGGACGGAAGGCAGATCTACCTCTCCTCTCAGGCAGCCATTCCTTTTTTGAGGGGCGATTCTGGGAGGGAGGGCCTCCTCGAAATGGGTCTGAAGAGCCAAGTACTCGGCCCTTTCTTCTCAACTATTGCTGCAGGTCTCTTCTTCCTAGATGATTGCAGAAGAAGGTCTTGAGTCGCCTTCTCAGTCAGTGATCGAGAAATGTCCTTCACCAACTGAGAAGGAAACAAAAGGTCAGATAAAGGAGAGTACAAAAGAGCTGCTCTCTGAGAGTGTGAGACCGCCTTGGTCAAGAAAGCGCTGAAACCACAAAAAAGTCCCTCTTCTTAATCAGCTTCCCCCGCTCCAAAATAAAAGGAGGACACTTCCTAAGGATCCATCTTGTACTGCCTTGGTCTATGCACGACAGTATACAAAGGAGTACTTACTTCCGGGTCGAGACCCTCAGCGTCATGAGCCTTCTTGGACATCACCCCAAGGGACCAATCTAAGAAATTGAAGACTTCCAAAACGTGGAAGAGTCCCTTGAGGAGATGATCCAATTCCGAAATGCCCCAAGTCACACGGGCAGAGTTCAGTCCGTGTCTTCTAGACGCATCCACTAAAGTTGAAAAGTCTGCTTCGGCTGAGGACGGGAGAGAAAGACCCATATTCTCTCCCGTTTGGTACCAAATGCCCCTTCTGCCAGCGAGTCTCGCTGGGGGCATGCAGAAGACCGTCCTGACAAGTTCCTTCTTAGTATCCATCCAAGTATTGAGAGATTGAAGAGCCCTCTTCATAGAGATAGTAGGTCTCATCTTAAGGAAAGACGAGGATTTAGGCACCTTTGTGCTTGAAAACAGAGAGCGCGGAGAGGGAGGAGCGGCGGGAGTTAATGCGTCCCCATATTCCTCAAGAAGAAGGGATGTTAAGACTTTGTAGCTGGAAAGTCCTTCCCTACCACGAGCCTCGTCTTCTGAATTCTCGTCCATCTCGGGGTCCAAAGGAGAATCCGCAGCAAAAACAGGAGGTCTTCTATCAGAGGGAGACAAACTCCTGATAGGAGAGGGACTAAGAGAGTGTACAGAGTCCCTTTTGGCCACAGTAGGAGCCTCAAGTCTGGTTGGAGCATAAAGTCTGATAGACGGAAGATGCTTGTAAGACGCCTCCTGCCTAGCTGGCTCCTCGTATCTGGATGACACTTCACGCCTGGAAGACGCCTCGCGCTTGGCTGGCGCCTCGCGCCTGGTTGACTCCTCACGCCTGGAGGACGCCTCGCGCTCGGCTGGCGTCCTGGCTGGCGCCTCGCGCTTGGAAGACACTTCGCGCCCTGTTGACGTCCTGGCTGGCGTCTCGTGCCTGTCAGGCTGCCCGTATCTAGAAGACGTCTCGCGCCTAGAAGACGTCTCGCGTCCGGCTGGCGTCCTGGCCGGAGCCTCGCGTCTATCATAAGCTTCTCTTGCACTTGTTCTGAAATGCATGTCTTCTTCTACATGCTTGGAAGAGGAAGCTTCATGCCTAGAAGGCGCCTCGCGCCTGGCAGGGGAAAGAGGACGAGACTTCTTGATAGGAAGAGTAACGTCCTTCTTACGCGTTGGCTCTCTAGTCAGAACTCCTACCAGGGAGGCTAGTTGCTCTTGAACAGCAAGTAGTATCCTCTTAGAAGCCTCTCCGGCGTCCTCCTCAATGGAAGGAGAGGGAGACCTCGAAGGAGAACGATCCGCTACCTCCATATAGGGAGACGTCGATACAAACTTCGACTTCTTGATCGAAGAGGGAGCTTCATCAGTAAAGCGCTCTGGGCTCGAGTTCAAAGACGGTTCTTTCCAATGCCTTTTTTCAGGGCCTGGAAAGATCCGAATCCTTCCACCCTCGTTTAGGAGAAGGAGAGGGAGAGAAGAAAGCACTCTCGCAGGACGCTTTTTCTAAAGCGGTCCTGAGCAGGGTCTGATGCGAAACAGAACCTGCTGAAGGGACGTCTGACCGTTGGGGATCCTCCACGACCTCCTTAAGGCTTTCGACTTTCCTTCTCCTCTGGGCATGGGAGCTTGGAAGCGGTCTAGGCCTGGGAGCGTCGCAGAGACGATCAAACGCCCCCTCCACAACACTGGGAGCACTCACTTCACTGTACATGTCACTGTCATTATCCTTACCTTTTAGGGCCGCCGTTTTGGACCTCATCTTGTGGATAGTAGCCTTCAGGTCGGCGATTTCAGAGGCCGATTCTGAATGCAAAGCCTGTGAAAGTCCCGATACAGATGGAGAATCAAAAACATTAAGATTAGGAGAGATAGACTCAATAAAAGGCTCAATAGGCCTTGAACACACACCCTTTGATGCACGTCTCACTCTATCCCTATCTAACTTCCTCAAGTAAGAAGTTAGAGTCTTCCATTCTTCAGCATTCAACCCCTCACATTCATGACAGGTATTCGTTGAAGAACATTCAGACCCTCTACATTTACGACATACAGTGTGAGGATCAACCGAAGCCTTCGGTATCCTCACCTTGCAGCCTACATTCACACACATTCTCACACTAACACTTGAATCAGACATACTGAGAAAAATCCAAAAGCAAATCCAAATTCAGTCCACAGTAGCGAATGCCAAAAACACGATCCAGGTACGTCACCAAAAAGTCTGATGAAATGATGATCAAATGCTTTGAAATAAGATTTCAGGTCAGGAGGTAGTAACAACAATGTTGATACCACCGGCGACAGAGAAAATATGATAGAAAACGGGAATGGTTCCTAGTCCTGCCGCCCAGGGCAGGACGGTAGATCACCTGACCTACCTGTAGCGAGGGGCGCGAAATTTGAATTTCTGTCGGGGACGACGGAGTCTTAGCTAAGTATATATCTGACAGGTAAGTTGATTGTATGAAATTGTTATTTGTTCCAATACGCAATACAAACCATCGGTCCTTTAACAATAGGGAGACTCACTTCTTGGTGGGTGGAATCTGAGTCAATGAACAGACTGGTGTTCGTCCAACCTGGTTCCCTCCCTGGTCGTAAGAGCAGAGGGAGGGATCCTAGCCTCTGCCCAATGATCGGGGTATGTACCGCAGGATCAATGGTCAGACTTCTGGACCCAAGTAATAAGAGGGAGGCAAGAGTACCTCTTAAAACTATGAAGAAAGAACTTGTTCCTATTGCAAGAGGCAATATGAAGTCATGGGTTTGTCTCTTGTTGGCTTCCACTTAAACCCCCTTGTTGGGGAAAGTGGTGGATAATCGGTCCTATTCCTAATGAAAGGGGTAGGATGGAGCTTGGTCGAGTAGCTTACCTGCATAGGTCTCCTGTTCCAGCGTAGTGACGACCGCATCCCTCGGCCTGCAGGTATAGGGGGAGAAAAAGATGGGGAAGAGAAGCCAGTCACACTCTCATTCACTCATCCATTCATGCAGTCACACAAGGATGCGATCATGGGTCCCAAGGAAAAAGTGTCCAAGGACCTGTGGGTATTATCCCGAAGGTAGAAGGAGGTGAAGATGGTCTGGTTGGTCCAGACCCCCGCCTTCAGGACCTGCGCCACGGAGAAGTTCTTGCGGAACACAAGGGAAGGACCAATGGCTCTGACTTCGTGGGCTCTCGGACGAAGGGTACGGATGTTGTCGCTACCATCAGCTTCGTATGCCCACCTGATCACCTCACGCAGCCAGAAAGAAAGTGTGTTCTTGGATACTTCTTTCTTGGTCACCCCGGTGCTAACAAAGAGGCGTCGACACTCTGGCCTGAGGTGCCGAGTTCTCTTCAGACAAAGCAGCATCTCATCCGCATCATTGTCGGTGAAGTCCAGTAGGGAGGGGGATTCTGAGTCTTTGCTACGAAGTTCGGGAGGAAATCGAGTGTCACAGATCCCCAACCCCTGGTATGCTTGACGTCGAAGGATAAGCCATGAAGTTCCCCTACTCTCTTTGCCGATGCCAGGGCCAGCAAGAAGAGGGTCTTGAGGGTCAGATCCCTGTCTGACGACTCTTGGAGAGGCTCGAAGGGACTTCGAGTCATACTCCTGAGGACGAGAGTCACATCCCACCCCGGGGGCCCGAGTTCCCTGGGTGGGAAAGACCTCTTGAAGCTCCTCATTAGCAGGGAGATCTCGAACGAGTTAGAGATATCCACTCCCCTCAGTTTCAGGACTAGGGCCAGGGCGGCCCTGTATCCTTTGACTGTGGGGACGGAGAGGAGCTTCTCTCGGCGAAGGAAAACAAGGAAATCCGCTACCTGCTGAATAGTGGCTCTGAGAGGAGATAGACCCTGTCTATGACACCAACCACAGAAGACGGCCCACTTTCCCTGGTACACTGCTGCAGAGGACTGTCTGATGTACCCAGCCATCTCTGTTACTGCTCGGCGAGAAAAGTCTCTCGTTCGCAACAGATGGTGGATGACAGCCAGCCGTGAAGATGAAGGGACTGGACTGACTGGTGGTACCGTTCCACGTGTGGCTGGACGAGAAGGTTGTGCTAAGGGGGAATCTCTCTTGGTGCTCCTGCAAGAAGAGCCAGCAGGCTCAGGCTATTTGGGAGCCAACAGGATCATCCGGAGATTCGGGGTGACCAGCACTCGGCTGATCACCTTGCGAATCAGACAGAACGGGGGAACGGGGGAAAGGCGTAAACGAAGAGGTTGTCCCACGGGTGTTCAAGAGCGACCTCTGCAGCTGCCCATGGGTCCGGCACAGCTGAGTAGAAAACCTGAAGTTTCCTGTTGTGCTGGGAGGTGAACAGATCTACGACTGGACGCCCCCTCAGGTTGAAGAGCCTTTCCGCCACGTCTGGAGGGACCATTCGGTCCCTATCACCTGATCTTGTCTGCTACTACATTCCTCTTGCCTGGAATGTAGCGGGCTGACACCTCTACAGAGTGAGCCACAGCCCACTCATGCACCTGCAACGTCAACTGGTGGAACGGGAGGGATACTAGGCCCCCCTGTTTGTTGACGTATGCCACTACTGTGGTGTTGTTGTACATCAACACCACCGAGTGTCCCATCAGACGGTCCTGGAACTCTTGGAGAGCGAGGAACGCTGCCTTGAGCTCCAGGACGTTGATGTGAAGGTGCTTGTCGTGATGATCCCACACTCCTGCAGTCAGCAACTCCTCCAGGTGTGCGCCCCATCCCTCGGTTGATGCGTCTGAAAACAGCAACATCTCCGGGGGGGGAGTGCGGAGAGGCACTCCTCTTACGAGGTTCCTGTCGTCCAGCCACCAGGCTAAGTCCTGCTTCACCTCCTCCGTGAGGGACAAGGGGAAGTACGGCGGGTCTCTTGCCTGTGACCAACTCTCCTTTAGTCTCCACTGGAGAGACCGCAGGTGAAGACGCCCGTGAGGGACTAACTGAGCTGGCTGTCCCTGTCGAGACAGGAACTGGTAAGCTGCCTCCCTGAATCTGCTGATCCGCGAGTCTGCAGGGAAGACTCGTCCTGCTACCGTATCAATCAGCATACCCAGGTACTTCATCCTCTACTTGGGGTCGAGATCTGACTTCTCGAAGTTCACCATGATTCCCAGATTGCGGCAGAACTTGAGGTGTCCATCCCTGTCCCGTAGCAAGAGAGAGCGAGAGCTCACCAGGACTAACCAGTCGTCGAGATACCTCAAAAGACGTATCCCTAATGAGTGGTCCCAAGCAGACACCAGAGTGAACACTTGCGTGAACACTTGTGGGGCGGTTGAGAGACCGAAGCAAAGTGCCTTGAATTGGTACACCGTCCCATCGAGGATGAAGCGGAGGTACTTCCTGGAGAATTGATGGACAGGTATTTGGAAATACGCGTCCTTCAAATCCACTGAAAGCATGAAAACGTTCTCCCCGATAGAGTCAAGCATGGAACGTGCTGTCTCCATCGTGAACCGAGACTGGCGAACGAATCGGTTCAGGGGAGAGAGATCTATCACCGGGCGCCAGCCCCCCCAAAGACTTCTCCACCAGGAAAAGACAGCTGTAGAAGCCCGGTGACCGATCCCTGACGATCTCCATAGCTCCTTTGCTCAGCATGGCTTGGACTTCCTGCTGAAGTGCTATGTCCTTGGATGTTCCGGGTACGTAGGTCTGAAGGTAGACCGGGATGAAGGTGAGGGGTGGCCGAGACTCGAAGGTAGTAGATACCCCTCCTGAAGGACATCTACTATCCAGGTCTCTGCTCCAAAGCGCTGCCATGTTGCCCAATGGCTTGCCAGGCACTCCCCCACTTCCGGCAGCAGGTGAGGGGGAACGCCGTCCCTAGCGTTTCCCACCTCTCTTCGGCTTCTTCTTCCCAGCTCCCTCTCGTGAGAAGGAGGGCTGAGAGGAGGGCTGGTTACGGTCGCTCATAGAAGAAGTCGAAGGCAGAGTCTTTCCCCTGGGCCTTGAGAATGCGATTGTCTTGGCCACAGAGGAAGCGCTAATCAAGCTCTTGGGCTTGGCCGCAGTAGCTCGAGGCTGCCCAGACACCTTCAAGACTGTCTGGCGTATCAGACGGTCACTGCCATCAGTGCGCCGTCGCTCCACCGCAGCATCCACCATCTCTCTGGGGAAGAGAGAGGAGGAACTCCGCACAGATCCGTTGCGAAGACCCAGAGCCGCCTCACGCCCAGCCGCCCTGGTCACTCGGGCGAGGACTGCGTCCCTACGCCGAAGAACCAGGTTGGCCCACAGGTTTGCCGTCTGGTGGGCTAGGTAGGAGATGGCTCTACCTCCAGACTGGCACAGTCTCCTGAAAGCCTGGTCACCTTCAGGAGTGATATTTCCCGAAGTGGCCGCGACCTTAGACACCGTGAGGGACCACAGGTCTAACCAGGAGACTGCTTGGAATGCCGCCATGGCGGTTGATTCCAAGGCGAGTGCCTCTTACTACGAGAATCATAAGTTCTCCGACAGGAGCTGCTGCAGAGACACCCCCGGAGTTAGCCTAGCTAGCTCCGGGTTAACCTGTTTGGGCGGCAGAGGGTCCTCCGATGGCACGTAGAATCTCCTCTGTCGCAGTACAGGCAGGGAAAGTAGCTTGGAAGACCTGCCAGACCGTAGCGAACCCTCCTGTCCGGAAACGAGAGTCTACCTGGCCCAGCACTAAGTCAGCCAGAGCCGATCGCGGCAGAACCTACCGTCGTCTTGGGTTCCTTCTTAGGACCCCAGAACAACTCGAGCCTAGAGGTAGGCTCAGAAGGTGGGAGCGGCGATCCTTCCCCGAGGTCATTGTGCTGACGAATCAGCGCAATAACCTCTGCGAACGACCTCTGGTTCCAGGAGTGACCGCATCTTGTGGAGTTGGACCGTCAAGTCCCTCCAAAAAGAGCGCCTCCCGAGACCCTCCTCCTTCCAAAGGAGGAACTGCAACAGACGCTGCAAGCAATCGCCAACCCGCGGTGGCGATTGAGCTGCAGGCCTGGTCGCGCGACTCTCCGGGGGAGAGCGGCTGGACCGAGCACAACGGCTCCAGTCCCGAGTGTCAAAGGAGCTGCTGCTGGTCCCCCTACCTGCCCAGTCCCGGTGGGAGCGGCGGTCAGGGGACCGGCAGAGTCCGCTGTTGCGATGAGAGCGGGGCCTGTCCTCATGGCGCATCGAGTCGCTGGAACTGGCCAAAGCCGGTTCGGCAACTGAGGGGACCTCTTCCTTGTCTCAACCCGCGGCCGGTCTGGGACCGTTGCGTCAACCCTGGGAACCCGCGTATCACTAAGAGAGCGATTGCTGGCCTGGCGGGAGTCACCTGAGCGACTCTCACCTGGCATTCACTCCGTGCCTCGGTCCTGGCGCCGAGCCAACTCAGAAGCCTGGACTTTGGCAGCACGGTCACCCTTGGGCAACCGCGTGTAACCGCACACTCGGTACCTCTCGTAAACGAGAGGCTGAGACCTAACCTGATGTAGCGGCAGAGCCCCTAGCACCAGGTGAGGAGGTACTGGTGGCAGGTCCAGGGGCAAGCTCTTTGGGCACCGGAAGTCGGGGGCTGGGGCGAGAGCGGCGAACCCGGGTGGCAGTGTTATGACCCTCCTCGGAATGCTAGGAAACGGCGCCTGTTCTGCAGCTGAAGGGGTCACCGTAGCAATATGCCGCATATAAACCAGGTGAGGAGGGGCAGCACACCCTGGGGTCGACACAGTGGTGGTGGTGGTGGTTACCAGACCTTGCGTGACCGGAGCAGAGCCACTCGCCAGGTGATGCAACAGCCCCCGAACACTCGGTGTCCCCTGGAGACCCAACGGGCACCACACCTGGCCAAGGTCGTCACCCACGGCAGTCGCACCTGAGGAGGCAAAAGTCGGGTTAGTAGGAGGGGTTCCCCCTCGCCCAGGGGGGGACAAGTCCCACTCCGAGAGAACGGAAGACCCCAAGTACAATTGGATGTTGGGGTACCTCGCCCCCTCCTCCACGCTCGACGGATCGGGCGAAGAGAAGGAGCGAGAAACCCCCCCGCCCCCAAAGGGGAAGGAGCGGGAGCTGAGATGGAGGGAGGAAAGAAGACGAGCGGTCCGTGGACCAGGGGAGTAAGCCGGAGAACTCTTCCCGATGACTCCCTTGGCCCTTGGCATGGCTTACGTCGCTTCCTCCTTCCCTCAAAGCGCGCCCACTGCTCCTCCAACCACAAAACACAAATATCACAAGGCTCGGCGCGAGAGCATTCGTGCCCCCGACACCGAGCACACAATTCATGAGGATCAACCTCCAAGAAGGAGCGGAAGGCCCCACACTTACGTCCCTCCACACCAGGGCAAATCCTGCGGCTAATGGGGGGCCCGTGGGGAACTCTCCAGCTCACGAGAATCCATAATAATGGTAATAAAATACAAAAGCACAAGTACTTACAGTATTTTAGACAATCACACAAGAATAGCAAACCAAGATTGAAGAAACAAAGCATACGACGCAAGGCGGGCAGAGAGAAGTGGAGAACACGTCTGTCACCCAGCGCAGCCGAAAGCAAAGTGAATCTTCACCTCCCAGTCGCGTGGTGCGCCGACTGTCGGGCAAGCAGTTAACTACCGAACTCCCTTGTTCAAAGCTTACGACTGGTCCCAGCTGCCACAAGTTACATTCCTATTGTTAAAGGACCGATGGTTTGTATTGCGTATCGGAACAAATACAATTTACGAAAACAAAAATGTTCTTTGTTATAATACAATTAAGTTTGTTCATACTTACCTGGCAGATATATATAGCTGTATTTCTGACGTCCGACAGAATTTCAAAATTCGCGGCACACGTAGTGGGGCGGCCAGGTGGTAGTACCCACCCTTCCCGCCGCTGGCGGCGGATATCAGGAACCATTCCCATTTTCTATTCATATTTATTCATGGCCCTTGTCTCCTGAGGGGAAGAGGGTGGCACTCTAAGTATATATATCTGCCAGGTTAAGTATGAACAAACTTAATTGTATATAACAATAACATTTTGTTCATGAAACTTACCTGACAGATATATATATAGCTGAATCACACCTTCGATGGTGGGTAGAGACAGACTAGGATTTTTTAGGAAATTTAAAATCAAATAAAAGATTATCTTATTGGTTCCTTACCTGATGCAAAGTAGACTATGTGATTACTGTCACCAAAAGCCTGCTTATGCTTTATCAGAGTTGCCAGCCAGGTGTTGACCTGTAGTGCTGGTGCTCTCTGGATGCTCTGTCAACGGGGGCGTGACCACAATGTGACGACCATCTAGCAAACATATGGCAGTAACACAGCAACCGACCACCACCTGACCAACTAACGCAAAAAACCCCTGATATTAACACTATGGAATGGGAGATTTTCACAGAAGATCTCACCATCAACCACAAAACACAAAAAACTAACCTAACTAAGCTAAGGGATAGGGAGAGAGCTACCCTTCAGCCCCCAAAACTGTGTCTGCCGAAATGTAAGGTCCCAAAGAACTACAGTTCTCGTAAATCGTCCTCACATCCCGGAGGTAATGTGAGGCGAATACGGAATTGCTCCTCCAGAAGGTGCTATCAAGAATATCTCTTATAGACATGTTCCTTTGGAAGGCAAGAGAGGTAGCTACGGCTCTGACCTCGTGAAGCTTTTCACTTTAAAGAGGCTATATCAGTCTTCTGGCAAGATGAATGAGCCTCTTTAATGACGTCCCTCAAGAAGAAAGCAACAGCATTCTTCGACAACGGTAAATCCGGTCTCTTCACCGAGCACCAGAGATTACCTGAGGGACCTCTTATCTCTCTAGTCCTATTCACATAGAACTTGAGAGCCCTGACAGGGCACAGGGCTCTCTCTGGTTCTTGACCCACGAGACTCGATATTCCTTTGATATCGAAGCTCTTTTGGCCAAAGGATTAGACGGGTTCTCGTTCTTAGCCAAGAAAGAAGGGTTCAACGAGCAGACAGCGCTGTCTCCCTTGAAACCCACTAGGCTACTGAACGCTTGGATTTCACTAACTCTCTTCGCCGTCGCCAGAGAAGTTAGGAAAAGCGTTTTCCTCGTTAAGTCCCTTAGAGAAGCTTCATGGAGAGGCTCAAAGGGACTAAGCATCAGATGTTTCAATACATCTAAATTCCATGAGGGCGGTCTTGCCTGTGGAAATTTTGGTAGTTTCAAAGGAACCTTAAGAGATCGTGCAGATCCTTATTGTCGGAAAGGTCCATTCCTCTGTGGCGAAAAACGGCAGACAACATACTCCTATAACCTTTGATTGTAGGAACTGCCAATTTTTGCACATTTCTAGATGGAGAAAAGAATCTGCTATCTGATTCACAGAGGTCGTGGAAGAGGAAATCCCTTCCTTCTTGCACCATGCCCTGAAGGAAGACCACTTAGACTGGTAGACAGCTCTTGAAGAGGCTCTTCGAGCATTAGCGATTGCTCTCGCAGCTGCCTTTGAAAAGCCTCTCGCTCTGGCCAGCTTTTCGATAGTCTGAACGCAGTCAGGGCCAGAAGCGGAGAGGTTTTGGTGAAACCTTTTGAAGTGAGGCTGTCTCGAGTAGATCTCTCCTCCAGGGCAACGTTCTTGGGAAGTCCACAAGGAACGTCATGACCTCTGTGAACCACTCTCTTGCTGGCCACATTGGAGCAATCAGAGTCAACCTTGTCCCTTCTGACGCTGCGAACTTTCTCATTACGTCCCCCATGATCTTGAATGGGGGAAAGGCGTAAAGATCCAGGTCTGTCCAGTTCCAGAGCAACGCGTCCACTGCAATTGCCCCCGGGTCCATAACCGGGGAGCAATACAGAGGAAGTCTCTTCGTCCTCGATGTAGCGAACAGGTCTACTAGAGGACGTCCCCACAATTTCCATAACTTTTGACAGACTTCCTGGTGCAAGGTCCATTCTGTTGGCAGCAGTGATTCCGGCGGCTGAGAAGGTCGCCCTGACATTCTGAACCCCTGCCACAACAATTGTCAGGATCTTGATGTGCCTTGCGTCTGCCCATAGTAGAACTTCCTTCGCCAGGAGAAAAAGGGATCTGGAGCGAGTCCCTCCCTGATTCTTTAGATACGCAAGGGCGTGCGGTACTGTCCGAGTTGACTTGAACAACCTTGGCTTGACAGTCTCTCTTCGAAGAACTGCAGCGACAGGAATATCGCTGCAGTTCCTTTACATTGATGTGCCAGGCTACCTGTTCCCCTCTCCAGGAGCCTGACACTTCTTCCCCCCTAGTGTTTGCTCCCCAACCGGAAGTGGAAGCGTCTGAGAACAACACTAGGTCGGGGCTCAGAAGATTTAAGGAGAGGCCCTCTCGCAACTTCTGAGGGTCGAGCCACCATCTTAAGTGAACTCTTACATCGTTGGAGATCCTTAGGATCGCATTTAGGTCCCCTTTCGGCTTCCATTCTTCCGCAAGGAAGAATTGAAGAGGCCTGAGGTGCAGTCTTCCCAGCGAGACAAACTTTTCTAGTGAGGAAATGGTGCCCAGCAGACTCATCCACTCCCTCACCGAACAAGCTTCTCTCACTAGGAAGGCTGCGACTTTCTCTACCCCAGTCGCTGACGTTCCTGGGATGGAAACGCCCCGAAAAGCCACTGAATCCATCTGAATCCCCAGATACACGATGGACTGTGTCGGGGTCAGATGGGACTTTTCGGTGTTGACCAACAGACCCAGAGACTTTGCTAGGGCTAGCGTAAACTGAAGGTCCTTCAGACACTTCTGCCTCGACGACGCTCTGATCAGCCAATCGTCGAGGTTAGAGGGAGATCCTGATTCCTGACGAATGAGCCACTTCGCTACATTCCTCATAATCATCGTGAAAACCATTGGGGCCGTGCTGAGCCAAAAACAAAGGGCTCTGAACTGCCAAACCCTGTTGTCCAAGACGAATCTCAGGTACTTCCTTGACAGGAGGGTGGACTGGGACGTGGAAGTATGCGTCCTGCAGGTCTAGAGACACCATCCAGTCGCCAGGTCTCAATGCTCCCAGCACCGACTGAGGCGTTCTCCATTCTGAACTTTATCTTTTCTCCACAAAAAGATTTAGCCTGCTCACATCCAGGACCGGGCGCCAACCTGATGACTGCTTTGGCACAAGGAAAATCCTGTTGTAGAAGCCCGGTGACTCTAGGAGGTCCAGGACTTGTTCCACCGCTCTTTTTTTTCGACCATCTGGTCTAAGAGATCGAAAAGAACCCTTTTCTTCTCTCCCTGATAAGATGGAGAGAGGTCTCTGGGAGTCGAAAGTCAAAGGAGGAGGATGAAGAAAAGGGATCTTGTACCCCCGTTCTACTATCTTGAGGGTCCAAGGGTCCGCTCCTCTCGCCTCCAAGACTCCGCAAAGAATTCCAGTCTGGCCCCGACTGGTGTCTGAAGGACGAGATCTTCACTTGCTGGTTTTTGGTTTTGAATGAAGCTCTTCCTCTTGAAAACCCTCTCCTCGGGGAGCTGCTCTCGAGGGGGTGTCCCCGCGAAAGGGTTTGACTTTCTTTCGGGGGTTTGCTGAAAGTTTGACGTGGAAGGAACCGCTGGACGTCTTGAAGATTGAACCAAGAGGTCCTGGGTCGCCTTCTCTTGCAAACTCTGTGCAAGATCCTTTACCATAGCCTGGGGGAAGAGATGGTCCGAAAGAGGCGGCCAAAAAGGAGCAAATCCGCTTTCTGAGCTGGAGATTACCGACTTAGCCGTAAAATTGCACAGCAATGCTCTTTTCTTTAGGAAAGGAAAGCAGTTCCAATTCGAAACTAGCTCCTCCGAACCATCCCTGACGGCCTTGTCCATACATGACAACACGCTGGACACAGCCCCCCAGACTGAGAGAATCAGACTTCTAGATGACGGTCCAAAACTCCCAGACACCAGTCTAAGAAATTAAAAAACATTAAGGGTACGAAGAAGACCCTTCAAAGTGGTGGTCAGTCTCAACTGGAGTCCAGGTCACCTTAGCCGACGCTAAGGAAGACCTCCTCTGGGCGTCCACTAAACTGAGAAATCACCCAACGCGGACGAAGGGACCTTTATCCCGACATCCTCCTTGGTCTCATACCAAACTCCTCCTTTCCCTGCGAGTCTAGAGGGTGGATGGGCGAAAGTGGTCTTGCCCTGATCCTTCCTTCTGGACATAAAGTCTTGGAGTTTCTTAAACGCCCTCTTGGTCGACAAGACGTTTTTCATTTCGACGAATTCAGGGGTCTTTACGGTCTTGGACGACGAAAGTTGTGACGGAGGAGACCTAGGGGGTCTGTAGGCTGGAACTTGTCTCCGAATGCTGAACGCAACAGCCTAACAAGAACCTTGTAGTCCGAGACAGCTGAAAGCTACCGGTTGTTCTTCCTCTACGGAAACTCCCCGACTACTATGCTCCCTTCCTCCCTAAGAGGAACTGGAGAACGCCTATCGGAGAGGGAGTAAGTCCCTTAGGCTCAATCCTGAATAAAGACTTCCGTTGGTAGGAGGTATCCCTTACAGGTACGGAAGCAGCCGTACGTTGATCTTTAGATGCACGGACATCTTCCGAAAGAGAAGCATCCTTAGAAGTCAAGTCAACTGTTTTAACCGAAGCTCCCCTTCGAAAGGAAGAGCGAGCTTCCTGAAGAGCAGCGCCAAAAGCGTCCTGCTTAGAAGAGCGAGCGTCCTGCTTTGCAGGCTCCAAAGCGTCCTGCTTCGCTCGAAAAGCGTCCTGCTTCACACGGCGAGCGTCCTGCTGAGCGTCCTCAAAAGCGTCTGTCTATGACCAGAAGCGTCCTGCTTCGCACGCCGAGCGTCCTGCCGAGCGTCCTTCAAAGCGTCTTTGAAGAGAGCTCAAAGCGTCCTGTCTAGCACGCCGAGCGTCCTGCCGAGCGTCCTCAACCGCTACTTGCCGAGAGCGCAAAGCGTCCTGCTTCGAGCGCCGAGCGTCCTGACGAGCGTCCTCTCCTGAGCGAGTAAAAGATCTGCTAGGAGAGCGAGAAGCGTGACGATCCGGAGGCGGAGAGAGAGACGAGCGAGCTGAGAGAGAAGAGGCCGCTTCGTCCTCTTGACGGGCAGCCCGAACGTCCTTCCTACGCCTAGACTCGACTGCTGCTGGGCAAGTCCTCTGAGCCATCAGCGACGTAATCTGGTCCTGAAGGGACACAAGGATATCCTTCGTAGGTGACGAAGGAGCAACAAAAGAAGGGCAGGACTGAGACTGCGAGAAGGCGAGGGGCGAGGGGACGCCTCCTTCCTTCTAGCAGGTACAGCTATCTGCCTCTCAGGTGAACACGCCTGTGCAGTGGACACTAACGTCCTCATCGGTAGAACGCCTTCCTCCTCTTCTGGGGAGGAAAGGCGTCATAAGCGCCTCTGACGAAAAGAGGAGACATAGGACGTGAAGCGTCCTCAAAGCGAAAAGTCCTTTTCAGCGGACGCGAGTCTCTCCGAGCGCTCCACCCTTGCGCGGGGAGGACGCTTCGGAGGACGAAAAGCAATCTTTAAGGATACGCGCTCTGCGCGCTCCTTGGCAGCCTGGGATTTAGCAACAAAGGCCTGCCGAAGGGACGCCGATCGGTGGGGAGCCCCCGTAACCCTCCTGCGGCTTTCGACATACCCACTCCCTGAGTCCTGGGAGTCCGATAGAGGTCTAGGCCTAGAGGCATTATGGGGCCGATCTGACGCCCCCTCCACAACACTAGGGCACTGACACAAACTTTCACTGGGCCGGTTTCTAGGGCCAACACTTTAGATTCGAGAGCACGAAAATAGACTCTAGAATCAGAGAAAGGGTGTTACCTTCCTCCAGACACAGCACTGGGGCCCGAAGGCAACAACACAGGATTAGGTTGGGCAAAATATACTGGTGTTAGAGGAGGAGAAATGTTATAATCCTTACCTTTAGTAGAGCTGCCCTTAGAGGAAGACCTCCTGACTCTATCGCGCTCTAATTTACGCCGATAGGTCTCATACATCCTCCATTTATCATCATCCAAATCCTTACATTCATTGCACCGATCATCAGCCACGCAAACATGCCCCTGCAATCCATACAAACTGTGTGAGGATCAACTGAAGGTTTAAAGAAGCCTCACCTTACATTCACTCCTCACACACACTCTGAAACTTCCCGAACTTGATCCAGACATACTGAATCTAGAAAAAGCCAATCCAAAATCAAAAACCAATCCACTATTCCGCGTGCCAATCCAACAATCCAGAAGTCGATACCAAAGTCAATCCAGATAATATTATGCGAGATAATGAAAAAATCCTAGACGGAGGTACTGTAAACAGATGTTTGCAGCACCGGCGACAGAAAAAATATGAATAGAAAAGGGGAATGGTTCCTGATATCCGCCGCCCAGCGGCGGGAATGGGTACTACCACCTGGCCGGCCGCCCACTACTGTGCCTGCGAATTTTGAAATTCTGTCGGACGTCAGAAATACAGCTATATATATATCTGTCAGGTAAGTTTCATGAACAAATTGTAATTTGTTCCGACACTACTACAAACCCTTGGTCCTTTACATATGGAAGACTCACTTATTGGTGGGTGGAATCTGAGTACGTATTATGAACAGACTGGTGTTCGTCCGACCTTGGTTCCCTCCCTGGTCGTAAGAGCAGAGGGAAAGATCCTAGCCTCTGTCCAGCTGATCGGGGTGTGGACCGCGGGATCAGTGGTCAGACCTCTGGACCACATTCATAAGAGGGAGGCAAGCGTGCCTCTTATGAATAGCAAGCAAGAACTAGTTCCTACGCAAGAGCCAAATATAAAGTCTTGGGTTTGTCTCTTGTTGGTGTCCACTCCCCGCCTTGTTAGGGGAGTGGCGGATAAACGCTTCTATCCCTAATGAAAGGGAAGAATGGAGCTCAGTCGCGTAGCTTACCTGCATCAGCATCCTGTCCAGCGTAGTGACAACCGCCACCCTCTGCCCGCAGGGAGAGGGAAGAAAAGAGGAGAAAGAGAAGCCAGTCACACTCTCATTCACTCTTCCATTCATGCAGTCTCACATGGATGAGATGCTACCTTGTCTGGCGAGGGAGCTGGGTAAGCTACACAACTTGTTGAGCAGCCACACGGGTCCCAAGGAAAAAGTGTCCAAGGACTTGTGGGCAATATCCCGAAAGTAGAAGGAGGTAAAAGTGGTCTGATTGGCCCAAACCCCTGGCTTCAGCACCTGTGCCATGGAGAAGTTCTTGCAGAACGCAAGGGTTGGACCAATACCTCTGACTTCGTGGGCTCTCGGATGAAGGGTACTGGTGTCGTCACTCCTGTCTGAAGAGTACGCCTTCCGGATTACCTCACTTCCTTCTTGGTAACCCCGGTGCTAACAAAGAGGTGTCGACACTCAGGTCTGAGGTGACGAGATCTCTTCAGATAGTGCCGTAGCACCCTCACAGGACAAAGCAGCATCTCATCCGCATCGTTGTGTTCGTGAATGACTCGAACCGGTCGTCAGGGACCGAAGGGTTCTGGTCTTCGCTACAAAATCCGGGACGAAATCGAGCATCACTGATCCCCATACCCTCGAGTGTTTAACATTGAAAGAAAGACCATGAAGTTCCCCTACTCTCTTTGCCGATGCCAGGGCCAACAGAAGGACGGTCTTGAGGGTCCGATCCCTGTCTGACGACTCTCGGAGTGGCTCGAAGGGTCTGCGAGTCAAACTCCTAAGGATGAGAGTCACGTCCCACCCCGGGGACCTGAGTTCCCTGGGTGGGCCAGACCTCTCGAAGCTCTTCATCACCGTGGAAATGTCCACTCCCTGCAGTTTAAGGACTAGGGCCAGAGGGGCTCTGTAACCTTTAACTGCGGAGACGGAGAGGAGCTTCTCTCGGCGAAGGAAGACAAGGAAATCCGCTACCTGCTGAAGAGTGGCTCCGAGTGGAGAGAGACCCCATCCACAACACCAACCACAGAAGACAGACCACTTCCCCTGGTACACTGCTACAGAGGACTGTCTGAGGTACCCTACCCTCTGTGTTACTGCTCGGCGAGAAAAGCCTCTCGCTCGCAAGAGATGGTGGATAACAGCCAGCCGTGAAGACACAGAGACTTCTACCTCTTGCCGAAGCGCTACCTCCCTGGCAGAACTGGGAACATACATCTGCAGATGGGCCAGGTGTGAAGTGAGGGGTGGCCGCGACCCGAAAGGTAGTAGATATCCCTCCCGAAGGGCATCCACTATCCAGGTCTCGGCTCCGTAGCGCTGCCATGTTGCCCAATGGCTCCCCAGGCACCCCCCCACTTCCGGCAGCAGGTGAGGGGAACGCTGTCCCTAGCGTTTCCCCTTCTTCGACTTCTTCCCAGATCCTCCTCGTGAGAAGGAGGACTGGGAGGAGGGTTGACGATCACTCCTTACCGCAGAAGTCAAAGGCTGGGTCTTTCCTCTCAGCCTCGATGAGGAAGTCGTCTTGGCCGCAGTGGCACGAAGCTGCCCAGACGCCTTTGAGACTGCCTGGTGTACTAGGCAGTCACTGTCCTCAGTGCGCCGCTGTTCCACTGCAGCGTCCACCATCTCTCTAGGGAAGAGAGAGGAGGAACCCAGCACTGGTCCATTCCTCAGACTCAAAGCTGCCTCACGCCCTGCCGACCTGGTCACTCGAGCGAGGACTGCGTCCCGACGCCTTAGGACCAGGTTGGCCCACAGGTTGGCCGTCTGTTGGGCGAGGTAGGAAATAGCCCTACCCCCGGACTGACACAGTCTCCCGTAAGCTGGGTCCCCTTCGGGAGTGATGTTTCCTGAGGAGGCCGCGACTCTGGACAATGTGAGGGACCACAGGTCCAGCCAGGAGACTGCTTGGAATGCTGCCATGGCAGTCGCTTCCAAGGCCTGTGCCTCTTGCTGTGAGAACCAGAGGTTCTCAGCCAGCAGGTGTTGAAGAGACACCCCCGGAGTTAGCCTAGCTAGCTCTGGGTTAACCTGCTTGGGTGGCAGCGGGTCCTCCGATGGCACGTAGAACTGCCTCTGTCGTGGTAGAGGAGGGGGGAGCAGTTTGGTAAACCTGCCAGACCTAAGCGATCCCTCCTGTCCGGAAACAAGAGAGTTCACCTGGCCCAGCACACCGTCGGCCAAGGCAGACCGGGGCAGACCCACCGTCGTCCTGGGTTCCTTCTTAGGCCCCCAGAACGACTCCAGCCTCGATGGAGGCTCGGAGGAAGGGAGCACCGATCCTTCCCCGAGGTCATTGTGCTGACGAATCAGCGCAATGACCTCCGAAAATGACCTCTGGATCTCGGGAGTGATCGCGTCCTGAGGAGATGGACCGTCAAATCCATCCAGGGAGAACACTTCCTGAGATCCTCCTCCTTCCACAGGTGGAACCACGACAGACCCCTCTTGGTCTCCTCCAACCATTTGGGTGTACAATCTGCTCGGTCCCAAGACCATGCCAGGCTCGTAGGCCCTCGCGGTGCGACCGTGAGAAGCGCACTCCTCACGGTCACTCCTGATCGCCTCGCTCCTCCCAGTGTAGCCCGAGGAGGTTGAAGGGATAGGAAAGGCAGACCTGACGCTCCGCCCCTGCCTACCAGCAGAGCCGGTGGGCTGGGGGAGCTGCAGGCGATCGCCAACCCGCGGTGACGATCGGGCTGCAGGTCTAGTCCTGCAGTCTCCCTCGGGAGAGCTACTGGACCGAGAACGGTAGCGACGGTCCCGAGCGTCAGGAGAGCTGCTACCTGTTGAGCGATCCGTCCGGTCGGGAGACCGGTAGAGTCCACTGGCGCGGTGGGAGTGTGCACCATCCTCACGACGCGTCACGGTACCTGGCCCAGCCAAGACTGGGCCTGGTGACCGGGGGGACCTCTTCCTCGCCTCAGCCCGCGTACGGTTCGGTGGGACCGTCGCGTCAACCCTGGGGACCAGGTGATCGCTACGAGAGCGATCGCCAGTCTGGCAGGAGTCGCCTGAGCGACTGCCACCAGTCTTCCGCTCCGTGCCTGGGTGCTGCCGGTGAGCAGGCTCAATGGTCTGGACCCTGACTGCATGGTCACCCGCCCCACCGGAGTGGGACAGACCCTTAGAGGTCTCTGAGCGTGACTTCTTAGTGGGGGAGGAGGCCACCTTCTTCTTCCTCAGCTGTGGGGCCTTGGAAGACGAAGGGGAAGAGGTGGCTGCAGACGACGACGATGAAGACGACGAAGAAGACGACGACAACTTCCTCTTCTTCCTCTTCTTCTTCGTCAGCTTCCTCAGGAACACTGTCAGGTCCTCCATCCAGGACGGGGCTGGGGCAGTTGCCAAAGCAACACGGCCCAGCTGCACCTGTCCGGAGGGACCTGCGGTGGGAGCAGCAATACCACGGGCAGGAGCGGAGACGGCAGGATCTGGAACCGGAGCGGCAACGACAGGTACTGGCGGCAGGTCGAGCGGGGAACTTTTCGGGTACCGAAAGTCAGGGGCAGGGGTGAGGGCAGCAAAAATAGGCGGTGGGGTCAGCTCCTCTTCAGGCACGAATAGCAGCGGGGCCTGGACAGCAGCTGTAGGGGTCACCGTCGTCACGTGCTGGGAGTAGACTAGGTGGGGAGGAGCAGCATACCCAGGCGTCGACACCGTTGTTATCGTCGACGTCACCGGGCCATGCGTCACCGGACTGGCACCCTGTGCAGCCAGGTGATACAGCAGCCCCTGAATACTCGGTGTGCCCGAAAGTCCCAGCGAGTGCCACACCTGCTCGAGGTCTCCACCCGCGGCAGGCAGTCACACCTGAGGAGGCAAAGGTCGGATTAGTGGGGGGGGTTCCCGTTCGCCCGGGGGGGGAAAGCTCCCACCCCGAGCGAACGGAAGACTCCGAGTACAACTGCAAATCGGGGTGCCGCGCCCCCTCCTCTGCACTCGACAGGTCAAGTGAAGAGGCGGAACGTGACACGTCCCCTGACGGGGAAGGAGCCACACGCGGGAGCTGACTCAGAGGGAGGAAAGAAGAAGACGTGTCTGTAACCAATGGTGTCGCTGGAGAGCTTTCCGACGACACCTTGGCCGGTTTACACGCTTTCTTCCTCCCCTCGTAGTGCTCCCACTGCTCCTCCGACCAAGACACACATACGGTACAAGTGTCGGTCCGAGAGCAATCTCGCTCTCGACACCAAGTACACAATTCATGAGGGTCATCCTTTTCAAGGGATCTAAAGGCCCCGCACTTACGGCCCTCCACACCAGGGCACAATCTTTGGCTGGCTGGGGGGCGGGGGGATCTCTCCGTCTCGTGGCTGCTCATTACACCACAAGAACACAATATATCTAATGAAAAAAAGGAATAGTAAGTACTCACAGTCACACTCCAAGTACTACCAAAGATACCAATTACACAAGAAAGACTTCGTAGCGAAGGCGAAAGGAAACGACGATGGCGGGCAGAGTGGCGAACAACATGTCTGTCTCCGTTGGCGGCCAAAAGCAAAGTGGATGTTTACCCTCCAGTCAGGCGGGACTCCCGACCATTGGACAAGCAGTTAACTCCCGAACCACCTTGTTCGAAAGCTTGTGACTGGTCCAGCTGCCACTGTAAGTATATTCCATATGTAAAAGACCGAGGGTTTGTATTACGTGTCGGAACAAACTAACGTTTTTTAAATTAAAAAGATTACAAGTTATTCAATTAAACCTACATCCCTGAATTACTTGGCAAGTTACCAACATCAATCTGAAACTTCAATCACGCTATAACTGATAGTACTGGATTGTGCTCAGTATATATGGGTACGTATATGGTTCTCTATGATTCAACTTAGGAATGAATATATTACAAGAACTAAAATGAAGATGTATTTAATTTTCTCTGTCCTAAGTACTCTAAACTTTTGAATACTCTTATCTGAAAACACACAAGTCCATATTAACACTCAAAGTCCATATTCACTATCGTTCTGGGAGACACTAGACAACTATGACAATGATTTAAAAACCATTCGCTGCTTTCTCAACATCATCATCATTACTAATGTTTTCACAACAAATTTTATCTCTCAGGAATTAGGTGTGAGAAGAGTTAGCACCCTTGTCTTTTGTCTTATGCATTTATGATTGAATTCCAATCTGGCATAAGCATCTATGATGTCTTCTCTTGATTTTTTTAGTATTTCCACTGGTTTCCATCATGTTCTTTCAATATCTATTACTTTTTTGCTTCAAAATTGTTCCCAATCCTTTCTCAATAATTGGCCAGCCAACTAAACCTTTGAGCTCCCAGTATCTTTTCCAGTTGGTAGACATGAATTCTTTGCAACTATCTCATTTGTAACGGGGTCTACCCACTGCACTTCAGCCATGAATCTCAGTACTATGGAAACCTCAACTGAAGCAAGAGTCGTCCAAGCTCTTCATATGCAGTAAGGCTCTATGAGAGAGAGAGAGAGAGAGAGAGAGAGAGAGAGAGAGAGAGAGAGAGAGAGAGAGAGAGAGAGAGAGAGAGAGAGAGAGAGAGAGATGCACTATTTTGCAGTTAATTTTCCATTTAAAAGCTAAGTTGCTCGGCACGCCTCATTCTCGACCTATGCCATTTTTTATACATTCTGTAGGTAATGCTTTTAAATTCTACATTTTAATTGTATCCTTGTGGGAAAAAAATATAAATATCTTTACTTTGATTCAATCATGCTGCCATTTTCAATTGTTGCTCTCCTTGTCTACTATACTGACTTATGTAAGTTGCACAGATGCAGTTTTAGATTCTGCCCTGCATTTCATGAATGTTTCAGAATAATTTCCAAATTAATATGTACTATTATCCATTACTTCACATATTAACAGTCATAACATACTATTAACTCTGTTTTTTTTCATCTGTCCATCCGCCTGTGGTGTATTTGTATGGTAACACTGCTTCCCGGGCTTTAGATAGTTACATTCAGCTTACATTCAACAATAATAATATCCTATTTTGCTTATTAACGGTGTAATTCGCATACAATAAATTATTAAAACACTTTTCAGTTGCGAATGTACACCCAGATATCCTTTTATTTACCTAAAACTTACAAATAGCGTAACTATCTGAAGCCCGGGACGCATTGTTACATACAAAAACACCACAGGTCTGGATGGACGATGAAAAAAACAAGAGTTAAGGCGCATTATCATACCTAACAGAGGTGTCACAAAGGTGCTTATGGCGCTGAGTTTTGGTTAATGGCGGTTTTAGCTTATAGGAACACCCCAGTCAACTGCAAGAAACTCTAATTCCACAGACAGTTCTCATTTTGATTTACGTAAATGTATAGATGGTTTACAAATTAAGAACCTCATGCCCTAGGTTAGGTTAGGTCATTTATCAACAAATCAATCGGCAGAAATATTCGAAGCACAATTCAAAATATACAAAAATATTTGGTATTTCTAAGTAACAACTCCACACGGACTGCAAGGAACAGTCCTGCGAATAAGAAAGCTGCTAGGGATTGGGGCGTCAAATGCATTTTGCTGGGTTTATTACTAACCCTTGGTCGGTTAATTACAGTCGACCGACCAAAAATAACGGAATATTCTTAATAGCCTAAGCAACGAAAATACTAGGGCTATACAATACGTCAATTTCCAAGGAAATACCCGATGTGGAGCAATTACTTAGACCTACCAAATATTTTTGAGCTTATATTGCAATAATCGTTTCAAGTAACATTTTAGTACAAATATTCTCCATTTCACTCATAGGCCTCGGTATACCTATACCTAGGGCTATGGTGGTCGCGCAATCTCAAGCGAGCAGTCAGAAATGGACAAGATTAATTGTCCGGCATGAAATTAGGCTAATCTTACTTACTAGACATTTTAAAGGCCTAAAGATGTATTGGAATTCCTTGAATAAAATAATTAAAATAGGCCTACACTAAACTGGGCATAACCCTATCGCTTAGGGTACGAAAGTGACTAAGCAGAATTAATAAAATATTGATCTACAGGATAAATAAATAGACAATAAATAAATAATTCCGTTGATAAATAAAGAAATATATTAGGTACCTTGCTAGTATACGAATTAATAGTACTATAAATAGCCTAGGTACCCAAAAGGAGCCTAAGGCAACCTATAGGGCTACGGGAATTCGGTCAAAACAACCCTCTTTTAGATAAACTAAATATTTAATAGTGATATATATACACTTATTTCATTTTGTGTATTAATTTTACAAGAGAAACTGCGGTAAAAACAGAATAAAAACGAAATATTATAACTTACAAATGACTTTTCGAAATTCCGTTCAGTCTCCTTCGTCTGTTTACATTAAGGCGTTGACAGAAGACATCCTGGTAATGAGTCTCATTTTATATATTATTTTTTTCCTATATATAGCTGCTATTTATGGGGTCTTTTTTATTCATATTACTTTTTTAAATATTATAGATGCTAAGACCTTACTTAATTATTTGTTATTTTAGTGTATAGTGTGTAAAACGGTGTCCATTCTGGTAATGGGTCTCATTTTATATATTTTTTCTATATATAGCTGCTATTTATGAAGATTTTTAATTCATATTACTTTCATATATATTCCTCATGCTAAGACCGTTCTTAATTATTAGTTACTTTAATGTATAGTGTGTAAAATGGCGTATTTTAGTCTTACTTTATATGCCTTCGAAGAGATGCTAGTTTATGAAGACTTGTGATTATTTATGGCTGAATGCATATCTTACGTATTAATATTTTTCTTATCTACTTTTTTATTTTAATGAATGGCGTGGAAATATTATTTTCGTGTTATTTAACATGTCTTCAAATAGATGCTATTTGCAATGATTTGTGATTCATCTTATTTTCATTTCTATCTTACGTGTTCGGACCATTTTTATTTACTACTTAATTTAAGGAATACTATAAAGATTCTAATTTTTCTTATTAAATTTCAGAAGAGGTTTCATTGTCAGGAAACTTGCCACCAGTATTTAAACTAAAAACTGAACCTATTTGATTTTATGGCCGAAGTTAATAATAAGCACAAGTACGACTATTATTTTGTAAATAAATGTGATTAGCTATCAGGTTTGCACGAGCACCCATGCAGAACTAAGGACACTGTATTGTTACTCAAGTTCTGTCATGAAGAATAAATGTCTTATCGTATTACTTACAAGAGAATACTCCATGTAGAATATCAGTATCAATCTCAAAAGCAAGAGCCCGTGCCAGCACAAGGCTGATTTTAATCTTACTACTATATCAGTATCACTTAAACGTGATTTTCAGTTACAGAAGTTCAAATATAATTTTATGCTTTTCTATTGAATGTGAGTATGGTTCCTTTAGTCATAATAACTCAGGTATATTATTTATGCTTTTCTGTTGAATATGAATATGGTTCCTTCAGTCAAAATAACTCAGATATATTATTATTTATACTTTTCTATTGAATATAAATATGGTCCTTTAGTCGTGATAACTCAGATATATTATTTATGCTTTGCTATTGAATATGAATATGGTCCTTTAGTCATATCATTTATGATTTTCTATTGAATATGTATATGGTCCTTTAGTCATAATAACCCAGATATATCATTTATGATTTTCTATTGAATATGGATGTGATCCTTTAGTCATGATGACTCTCGATAGTTGAAGTAAAGCAGAAGAAGAGGTTCCTGATTCCTAAGAGTTCACTCCACAAACACAGTTCCGGGCACACTACTACACTGTTTAAGAGGTGCAAAGCTCTATTTCCTTTGTTTACTTTACTATTATTTAGTTTAACTTTGCTTTATGTTACTTCAAAATATTTATTTCAATTCATGTCGATTATGATATTATCCCTTTCCTGCAACAAAAGTAACGAAGAAGAAGAGGCATCTTTCTACTTCTTTTTGTTTGTGTTTGTGACTTTGTGTACGTTTTCCCTTGCTTACAGTGTGTCAAGGCATCATCAACACTGCTGATAGTAATTGAGTAATTTGTTCGTGTGAAAATAAAGGGGAGAAAATGGCCGTTTCATCACCAATGGACAGACTGCAAGCTCTGGAAAACATAGAGAAGGATATAGCCACTGTTTTGCAGACCGCTGGTATGCTAAGTATCCTAGACTACTAGGGAGCTAGCTACTTACTACCTAGTAGTAGTAGTAGCTACGTAGTAGTACTACTAGGTACATACTAACGTAGAATAAGTTAAGAGGTACCTAGGGTAAAATGCTAGTAGGTATTTTACCACTTTTCACTCGATATTTAGCCTAATTGTTAAAATACATAAATAAATAAATGAGATTAATTAAATTAATACTACTAGGGCTAGGTAAATAGTATATGTACCTTTCAAAAGCTCGAAGTTTCGCCATTTTTAAATAAATAAATAGTAGGTAAATAGATAGATAAATAAATAAATAAATAAATAAATACCCTTCAAAAGATCGAAATTTTCTTCATTTTTAAATAAATAAATAATTACCTTTCAAAAGATCGAAGTTTCATGTCAAAATGATCCAGTCCATAGGATAACCTAGTAGTAGCCTAGCCTAGTAGTTGCCTACTACCTAGGGTAAAAAACCGCATGGTACAGGGTGGACCATGTATGATCAATGTGTACAACCCCAAGAAAAGTACATTATAACGCGTCCTGACACCGGAGTAGAGTCTTTAGGTCCGTTTCTTTTCCATCCATCGCGTCTGATGCCCATCTCTGATGTCAGGACGCGTTAGCTATTATGCACCTTTTGGGGGTTGTACACATTGATCGTACATGGTCCACCCTGTACCATGCGGTTTTTTCCCTAGGTATGTATGAACTAAGGTACTGAAAAAAACTATATTTTAAGTCCTAATTAGCCTAGGTACTAGCTATGGCGTATGGTAACCTACCTAGTACCTTATACTAGTATAGCTGGTACCCTAATTAGCCTGTACCTAATGGCATGCATATTTTAAGGTATTTTAAGGATAGAGAGGCCTAGGAGTGACTGCATTTCAAGATTCATAACCTAACCTAAATTAGGCGGCATGCGTTTTACAATTCATAACATAACCTAAATTAGGCCGCATATGTTATACGATTGATAACCTAACCTCAATTTGTCATGCGTTATACGATTCGTAACCTAACCTAAATTAGGGAGTGCACGGTGTACGATTGATAACCTGACTTAAATTAGGGGGTTTATCCTAATAAAACCACAGTTAATCTAGGCATTTCACCCCAGTACCAGTAAATGTAAGTTAGTTATAAAATTGCAGACTACTACCACAGCCCTTTAGCTCAGCCATTAGGTTACCAATTTAAGGGTAAAGTGGTGTTCTTGTTTAGTATGAGCCCCTTGAAGATATACATACCTATTATTAACACAAACAAAAGGCAGGAAATATTCTGTATCCTTGAAGATCTGTTGGCCCGTTGGCTCGATAGGCTAATTTGGGGGTAGCGGTTAAGTTAGCATGACTTACATTTTGGTAAAAATGCAGGCTAATTACTGTTTTCCTTTAGGTTGATAACCAGGTACCAGTTTACATGTAAAATGGGTGCTGTGTTTATTACCACCCATTTGGGGATCAATGTACAAACATTAACAAAAGAGGGTAACTATCATAAAACATAAACAAAATGTGGTAAATATTCTGATGAGCAACATGCAGGAACCAGGCTGCGGTAGTAGTCTTCAGTTTTACCTTTATATTACTCTTTAGAATTTAAATACTGAACTCTGACTGAATTTGAACTAACTTGCTGAAATTGGAGTGCTAATCATGAAAAAGCAAATCAGTATTTTCTGATTAGTTACTGACCATTTCTTTGACACTATCATAAAACATTGAATCTTTTTGTGTCTGCCAACTGACTTAATGTTTGTCAGTGATCAGAAGGGTAGCTAATGGTTTGTTAACCTTTCTTATGCTCATATTTAATTAAATTGTCAAATTATTGAATTGATAAGGTTTTGTGTTCATCATGAATGTCAGAATCAACCGTATGTGATTCAGACCAAGTAAAAGTCAAATCAGGCTGCGTATGAGTAACCATGCTAGTTCTTCTGTTGGCTATGACTCACTTAAGATTCTAAACTGTTGTTGTACAAATATGTTATTTTGCAGTGATGTGAGATTCCTATCTTATTGTCAAGTGTTATCTTCAGTTAAGGCATATTTACTAAAACTAAAATTTGATATTTCAAAATATTTCCATAATTTTATACCTATTTTCAGTATTTTTTTACTTTGAGTTGCCTATTTTGCCACAGTGTCATGTCTGCGAAAACATTGATCATAGACTTTTCAATTTCTTACTATCAGCAACAGTTCTGAGGCTGTTTTCTATCCTCTAGTCATTTCTTTCTTCCATCGATAACTTATTCTTGCATTTACTTTGAGCAAATATACGTAATTTAGAATTTAGTGATGATGTTTGCCAAGTGAAGCAATTTGCTACTTGTGTAGTTTAGCAAAAATTATTAATGCAAGGAGGGATGAGACAGCAAGTCACAACCCTAAGTACTATATTACTTATTACCCTGAATCTCTGACTATTCTACAGATGAGATAAGCTGGCCACAGGGTGGATGAAGTAAAGTTTTTGGATAAACAGTACTTTTTATTACCGTATACCAATTGTTTGACAGGTCAAGCTTTGACGGAACTTGGAAAAGACAAGCCAGCAAACAAGCAAGTAGAGGCACATGTGAATCAATTCAAACAGACTCTAGCTAATGTTGAAACTGAACTAGCGAAGCAGATTAATTACCTCACACAAGTATCTACAGGTATGTAATTTATTAATACTGAAGTGTACTTTTATTTTTAATTCCCAGATGCACTTCATTTGGCATTTTATAAATGCTTCATAGGCAGTCCCCGGGTTACAACGGGTTCGGCTTACGATGTTCTGAGGTTAAGACGCTTCTCAATTATATTCATCAGACATTATTTCCAGGGTTATGACGCCTACAAGGCTGATCTGGGAGATGAAATATGACACCAAAAATGCAAAATAATCAATATTTGTTTTTTTTTTATGAAAAATGCAATAAGAATGCAGTTTACATAGTTTTCAATGCACCCAAAGCATTAAAAGTAAGGTTTTCTTAGGATTTTTTATGATGTTCCGTCATAACCCGGGGACTGCCTGTATTTCTGTGATGGTTAGAATATTTAATGATTGATTTTATGATTTCCAGGTCAAGCTCATGAAGGATCTAGTTATAATTCCCAGAAGACCCTACAAATGGCAATGCATCGACTAGACCACACAAAAAGACTGGTCAACGAGTTAGAAAACACCAGAAGCAAACACATGCAAGTTTGGCAGCAAAGCCAGCTCCAGAAACAACAACCAATGATGCAGTAGCTTCCCATAGATGCTGACTATTTTATACTCAAGGAGTGTTACATTAGAAGCTTAGATATAATGAGTTTTGTCACTGAATATTATAAGAACTTACTTTCAAATTTTGTAAGGTGAGAGATCAACTGGTGATCATTAACTTTACTGTTAATGGATTATTTATATAGTAATTTTGGCATGGGTTTTTGTTACTTTCTGTGTAGTACTCAGTATATATAACAATCATAGGATCTATTTAGTTTGTCAAAGTAATATTTTCCTGATGTTTTCTTAAAGTAATGGGAGACTAGTTGCAAGAATGTTTACACTTATGTTGTCTAAAATTATACCTAGTTAGTTAAATGAAGAATCATGGGAATAAATTAGCTTTTATAAGTGCATATAATTGAGAAATGCTTTTCAATACAAAATATTTTACTGTGTAGAAGTTATATTTTTTCACCAAAGTTGATATACAAAAGCCTACATTAATAGGTCAATGTATTACAGTGAAAAAACAAGCTTCCATATGTATATAAATAAAGTCATAATATACTGTGGTTTGGTGTCTTCCATGACTTTAGCAGTCATGAACTTTGGGAAGAAAGATAAGCACTGTGGAAGATACATTTTTTTCAAAGTGCTGTGGAAAATGATCAGCTGATAGTACAATGTAAAGTATTCATTTGTATTGGTAACATGTATTGGTAATAAATTTGTTTTCTAAGGAATATTATAAGTTTTTTCATGACATTTTTAATAACTATGGCTGTTAATTCCAAGATCTAAAGTATTTTCTCGTATCAGACTTTGGTAAATGTGCACTACATTATATGCTTCTGTTCTACACATGTTTTTGCATTTGGAAGGTATATCTTCTCTTAAAAATTTCCCAACTGCAAGCAGTACTCCAAAGAGACATTAAGCAATAATGGGTTAATACTTGTATAGTATATATTATTCTTACAAAATATTGCTACTGTAGTAAATCTTGTGGAAGATGAAATGGCAATCATCTTGCAAAAGAATAACTATTCAATGGGTCAGTTAGACATTTTTTTTACAAAGTCACATTTATTGAGAACAGACAATACAGCATTAACTTTTTCTTTTGTCCATTGGTTATTCATGAAGTTATTATATAGATCTATAATCAGATGAATGATTAGACAACAGTGCATTTATATATCATGGCAACTACCAGTTAAACCACCGAGACATCAGTAAATACTATGAAGTCATTCATTTCTCAGAGTTTTCACCCATCAAGTGTGGGTTGTTTAAAAGTTCCAAACCTTTCCTACCTGGTTCTTGCCAATGGTTTTGAACCATTCTGGCTCTGCCCTCTCTCTCTCTCTCTCTCACTTTGCCACTGCAAAGTAAAACAGCCGCTAAACTTTAGTCCAAAACACAGGTACTGTTAGAACTTAATAAATGAGGCAAAATTTAACAAAAATTCTCTATATTCCAACACATACTCAGTATGGAGAAAGATAACTAACTTCAGAAAATACATAATAGTACAAATTCTGGAAATTGCATAAACCTTTTCGAAATGCGATCGTTTGAATTAAATGAAAACTTCAGCTAGGCTACAAAAACTAAAGTCATGCTATAAAACATAAAAATTTATGAGGTGAAAATGACAATGGATGAGATTATAAATTTCTTTGGTATAGATTATCATTTTGTAACTCAGGCTATGACAACATATAACAAGAAACTTGTTTTTTTTTAAAAGGCCATCTAAGGATACAGATTCCTAGCTTTTAAGAAAACACAAAACATCGAAACTGGTATGAAAGTCGACTAATATTTTAGGGCAAATAAAAGAAAGTTTCTGAGAGCACAGAATCTTTCAACATTTCATAAGTGGCCTACTACTGATTACTGTACGAAGTAGAAAAAAATATTGCAAAATGCCCAAAACATCCTGTTCATAAATAAGGCAGAACTAAGCTTGAAAATAAACATTTCACAGAAACAAAACTGAAAATGAACACCTTAAAACTACTGGATATTGAGATTAATTATTAATTAAAAGTTAATTTGTCAACACATTTCTTATCCTAATAGCTGGCTTTACCCTGACCTCAATCCGTAACTTCCAACTTGGGACAGAACTTCAAAATACATCACAGGAAACTGTACCAGACACAGACTCACTATATGAATAGTAACATGGAGTATAACTCTGGGGAAGAAGCTGATGTCAAATATATTCGATTGTTAAAAAAAAAGAAAGTACTGTACAACATTTTTAGGAAGCAAAGAACTGAATCAATGGTCACAGTAATGTATGGTTTGGTTTCGACCAAGTGAAATTCTCTCGCTACTTGGTAATGGCATGATAATAGGTTTGAGAACTAAACATTCTCCAATTCTGGGTTAAGCAGTTAAGATTTTCATAATAAAGTTGATGCATGCTACCTTACAAGTGTGAACAGCCACAGCCACTGAGATTATATCCTTATTCTACCTTCAACTTCTATATAATATTAAACTTTTTTTCCAGAGCCAACACAGTACAAAAACAACATGGAATAATAAAAACAGGTACATAGGTATCAACTTATCACTTCAGGAATTTGTAAAGAAAAAATAACATTATCCCTGCTTCATAACCGTCAGATGATTTTCAAAGAAAATGCTCCCTAGTTTCATGTGCAAGACAATTCTTACTTAGAACAACCGAGGCCAATTTACAGCAATAATTCTTTTGTTTGACATACTACCCCTGGGCATAAAGTTTGTGATACTGTTTATTGATAAAATTTGCATATTGATACAACTTGTTACCTAACAAATATGCTGCAAAAAAGAAAGTGGCTACACACTATGTACACACAGGTATTACCAATGGATGCTAACTTAGATCAATACTCCAAAAACAGGTAAAGTAATCTATGAACTCATGTCAATCCAAACACTGTATCTGAATAGCTTTACATGCAGATATGGAGACCATGCTTCATTAAAAAATTAAATTTCAAAGAATCACTTAACAAATTCATGCAAAATGCTTAGCAACAAACATCCATATTAGCAGATAATCCAAAACATTATACAAATATATATACCTATATATATATATATATATATATATATTATATATATATATCATATATATCTATATAATATAAGATTATGATTATATAAACCTGTCAAGGTTTATATGTAAACCCTTGACTTTATTTTTCAAGTAATGAAAAGTACTGGTGTAAATGGATGCTATACATCCATTATATATTGCCAAAGTATAGTAATCAATACAGATATTCTAACATCAAAACGGTACAAACTCACATGATATGAACTTCCCCAACTATATGTGTGTCTGATCTTGGGTTAATCAGCCAGGTTGAACACTACAATTTGTGACAGAGGGGTGATTTCATATCCCAACATGGGCAGAACAAAATTGGATTTGACTTCAGGAAGAAAGGGTTATATGTTCATACACATCAAATAAAAAATAAATTCACTGTAAATCCAGCACATCATACACTAATACATTTAAAATTTAGGAAGTTTTAACATTCTTTTGTCATATAACTTATTCAAATTACCAAACCTTCCTTTACTTACAATGGATACCTTTGGTTTCAGATATGGACTTTGTAATATTTCAATAACATACATCACCTGCAACAGATTGTTAGACCACTACCTTGTGACAGTCCAGAATACGTAAAGTGGTTTTCTTTGATTGTATTGGTTACAAATTCACACTGCACATATGAGGCATAGGTTATACATACTGAAACTTAACTTCAAGCAAATCAATATGACATGGAATTCACATGTAATTGGGGTTGTTAGTTCGATTTTATATTCACCTGTTCCTGCACCAAGTACAAATACAATTTTTAACAGCTCTGACCTCAGAAACACACACTATATTTATGTTTAATGAGTAGCTTTAAATCCATAAAATAACAGGTTTCTTGTGAATAACTATATTAAGAACAAGGAAAAGATATGTTTGAAGGTACTAGGTTCAGCATTTACATACCAGACATTCAAGGCTGCTATACTTGTTATCCATAGAACATTTTATTCAGTTTTAAGTCATTGCACATTTCCACCAAACCACAAGCTCAGTCAAATTTGGCATACTGGATCTGGCACCACCTACAAGTAATAGGTTTGAAGCTACAAAACAATCCCTCTTATTCATCTGCAATTTATCACACGTAGCTATCTCAAAATCATACAAGTACTTCAGTAACAATATGCTGTACTGTACACTGGTGACATATAACTAACTTGCGTGAAATGGGAGCCATGCAGAAGCAGCTTCTGATACTCATTCATTCTTTCCATTTTGTTTTCACTGGTATCAATGCACAAAATAATGATGCTGTAGTGGCTCAGAGACTGGAAAATATTACTGTTCATCCCTGGAAGTTGGTTAATTATTTACTGGATAAATATATAGTACTCAAGTAGCCAAATCAAATACAATAAAAAATCCTTAAACACATGTGCAATGCATTTGATTGCTTTACTTTCCCTTCTGTTATATGTAACACACTCGAGTCTACTGTTAAATCTCTCCCTCTCTCCTTGCTAATAAGTTATATATAAATGTATATTCTACACAAGTACGCTAATATATATTATGTACATTTATATATTCATAATATATAAACTTATTTGTGTAAACTCACTGCACTTCTAGATATGGAAAGATGCCCTGATATCATAAATGAATCATCTTTGTGATAATGCAATGTGACCAAATTCCACAAAAACCCACCAGACAGCATAACCAAATCAAACGAAATTATACCTTTGTAAAATCAAGATTACAACCAGTCAGTTTTAAAGCTTATATAATACACTTAACACAGCAATTGAGAAGCTGTAAAACATGGAGCACACAGTTCCAGTTAGCTTGGTTATTGTAGAAACAAACGAAATGCAGAGCGGCAATTGATTAATAAATACCTCTACATATAAAACTTTCCAGATTACCCTACTCCCTTATAAAATGGGTTTCTGTTATACTTAGTACATACAGTAGATATTCATTAGAAACAAATTCGAAGACATGATGGAGGGGGGGGGGTTGTAATTCCATAATGAACCTAATCGTTTTCTAGTAGAGATTTCTCAACCATAATGGAGTCGTAGCCGGAGGGAGGCCCATGGTTGAAATTGTCGAATATAACATCCATAATTGCGCCATCATCCACTGAAAATTAAACATAAGGTCATTCAGTTATTTGTAAAGGCAAGACACGTTTATACAGCGTAAAATATAAAGATCTTCGGAATGAGTAAGTTGGTTATGAGACTATAACATTCTATTTTCTTCAATTTCTTTAGGATACCTGTGTAAAAAACTTACTATACCTTCATAAATTAAACTCATCCAATTCTTTGTCAATTTTACATTTACTTTGAATGATCCTACATTAGTAAAATGAGTCCAGTCAAAAAATGGGCTCATACACTAAATTCAGGAAGTCAGGTCAACTTTTAAATGTCTGAACTTGGTGTTTACATTTAAAAGTTTTCTTAGCATTACTGAAAAATCAGCTGGACAACTGGTATGGCAATAAGTGATGAGGATACAATTAGATTGGAATTCTATAATTTAAAAAGATTTATCTTTATGAAAAGTATCAAAACACGAGTCAGTGAAACCTAAGGCTTTTTGTAAGGCAAAGATTAACTACCTTACAGAGATGAGTTTTAAAGCATGACAATTCTTCGTGTTCAGTTACATCATATGAAACAGGCGTTTGGCCTTCTTGATTCTGCTCTTAATGAATTAGCCTAGTTTAAGTTTTGAATGAGGAGTTGAAACTACTTCATTGCTGTAGCTAATGAAACTTTATTTAAATGCTTGGCTTTGTAATTATATACGTATGTTTAAGTGTGTAAAACACGTTACAGTGTTGGACCAAACAGAATTGATGTGATATGTAAAGTAAAAGAATTCAATACTTCATCCAGGTAACAAATACAATTTATAATAATTCTTCTCCCACTTAAAAGCTACTCCATCTTAATACTAATGTAAACTAATGGCCACTACACTACATTTTAATGTGTAATAATGGAGACCTTGTGCACTAGAAAAATTTGCAAATGTTAACTGAAGAAGTTTATAAGAGAACAGATGCAGGTATAATTATTTATATTTACAAACCAAAATAAACAAAATATGAATTCTATTGGTGTAATTTATGCTTATACTATCACACACTTTTAAAATGAACTAAGTGACGCAACTTAGAAAAGGAATTCCTTCTGTGTGGTTACTCGGGATCATCTCCCAAGCCACTAGCAAAATGCTGATGCAATAAAGGATAAAAAAATAAATACGTAGTAAGCTGTCCCTCTAAGTATTGCCTACTCACCATATAAAACTGGATAAACTGTTCCTTTAAAGCTTGTGACTGGAGTATTTGTGGGTTTTCCATTAATGTAGAAGTTAAGTTCCACATGGTCATAGCTTACACCCTGGAAGAAATGATTAGATTAGATTAGATTATAAAATTTTTGGCACATAGCCTGGAAGAAATGAACATATTATTAAACTGAAAGAAATGTTTATTTCCTTTCAATTCCAAATCACTCTTTCTTGTTGATAACATTATGCATATTTTAATTTGAACCTGTTCACTTACCAAGTACTGTATTCTGTGGACTTTAAAATCCCCTAGGTTAGTACAACTATACTCTGTTTTTTTCCATCTGTCCATCCGCCTGTGGTGTTTTCGTATGGTAACACTGCATCCCAGGCTTTAAATAGTTACGGTATGAGTAAGTTTAAGGTAAATAAAAGGATATTTGGGTGTACATTTGCAATTGAAAAGTGTTTTAATAATTTACTGTATTTGAATTACACCATTAATATTCAAAATAGGACATTATTATAATTGTTGAATGTAAGCTGAATGTAACTATCTAAAGCCTGGGACGCAGTGTTACCATATGCAAACACCACAGGCGGGAGGACAGATGAAAAAAAACAGAGTATAGAAGTAAAATAGCTAACTGACACTACCTCTTGAACTATGTAGGGAAATAAAGTAATCAACAATACTTCCCGAGGTAAATAATGAGGAGGATGACTTTTTCCATCGTCAGAGCTGACGGCTGAAAGTCTAGACTCAAAGTCAATTTTGTGTTAGAAGTGAATCATTGATGTCATATTAATAACTTCATAACAACTTAAAGCCTGAATAGGTCTGATAATTCCTAAACCCACTGATCATCCATCACATCTTTGGCCACGTTTGCTATCCTTGGTCATCCCACTGTCGCATAAGTGCTATCTTCCAAATCCATTCACTTTGGAACATCAAGTGGCCTACACTGGCAGTCAAGGAAACAGGAAAGCCCTTTAAGCTAGCCCTCCATCCTCTAAGTTATAGCTGGCTATGAAGTTGACCTGGCTTGTACCATCCTCAAAGTGGATACTGTTACTCTGATCATACCATTATCAATATCTGTAGACATAGCCAGGAGATTTCACATGAACCAAACCTTCTGCAACAGATTGGTTACCATATGAAAGAGAAAAGCTGGGTGATGTTAGAAACTTAGCAGATACTTCAGTTCCCCATGAAATGATAGAAATGGGATTTTTTTTATAGGATGAACTGATGATCTAAGAAGTCTTGAAAAATAGCAAAAAGACAAAATGTTCTATTGTATCTATAGAAAAGTATAAAGTAAAAAAAATTAAAAACTCTGAAGTTACCTATTGTGAAAAAGACCTCACTGAATAGTACATGAATATCCAATCACTATCTCAAATTGTTTGAAGGAGAGCTAGGTAATAAAAGTGGATAGGTAAGGGGTCGTTTCCAGTGTTAGCATATAACTTAAATTACCATAAACTACCTCACTAGCTATTTTTATTCAATTCTGGATAACCATTTAGTGATGCTAAAGTAATAGTTTGTAAAAAATAAACTTCCTTAACTATGAGTCAGTCAACATGGTTCAATTCAATATCTCACTAATAACTCACCAATATGTCTCCTTCCTGTGGAATATTTGGGATTTTGTATTTCTCCTCCCCATTATGTCGAACGCTGCCATCAGAGCACAAGACCCACGAATGTGCATCCTCTCCCAACGGAACCTTGTTTAAATTGGTATTCCTGGTTGCAATACCAACGCCCCAAATACCTGTATGAGAGAAAACCTTTCCTTGAGTGATAACTTTTGCAGCTTTCCTGAAAATCCTCTCTCACACAAATGTCTCCTGGTAATTTCAAAACAAGCAGCCACAAGAGCTATAAGTAGGCCATTAATACTTTCCCTTTCTATTTCTAAATCTATAACTACATCATATCTCACTTCTCTTGCACTTGTATAGAAGCTAATAGTATTCTTGACACAGAAGAAAATGTCATAAACAATCAAAGCAATATTTCCAGCTGAACATACTTTAAAATATCTTATTGATATAATAATGGTACAGGATGTTAGATAAATAGATACAAGAAACAACAAAAATAGACACAGAATATAAATTCTTGCAAAACAAACCTGACTGCTGAAGTTTCACTTCAAAGTAGGCTTTATTCTGTAAAATGGGAATGTTACCAAGGGCACCTCCTGTTCCACAGATACGAATGCCATTCTTCACAATAACGACTTCATGACCTGCAAAATAACATAGAGAAATGAGACAATAAAAATAATCATAGCTTTACAACAACAAATTTTGTAGTAAAGGCATTTTGATCATTTTAACAATAATGTAATACTGGATGCGATTTTAAAATCTTATACAATAAAATAACCGTCCTCTCAAAAAAACTTTTATTCGATTTTCTAGATTTGCAACCCAAAATAATTCTACATTAATAAGTTAGCTTATAAATTCTATGACAGCAGAACACTTGGTATAAATATATACTGCAACTTAAGAGACATCACTATATGAACAGACACATTTCCACATGGTTTGATGAATTTGTTGTTGACATTTCACATCAAAAGGGATACTTAACAATAGCAATGAAAACCATTTGAAACAAGGTGTGATCCAACCTCCAGCTTACTCAGAGGGCGTGCTAAAATCTATGGTTAAATAACGCATTGTTTCATAAATGAAAATTAAAATAAATATGCTGTATTTTATTAGAAATAATTGTTCTGTACTGTTTAACATCCACATTATTTATTTTTTACACTTTCAATCTAATAAATAAATCATACATATCCTTACACTTTTTCAATCTAATAAATAAATCATACATATCCTATCTTAAAATTCCTGTATCTTTAACTCAATGTAAAACACCTTTTTCAGACCTTTTTAGGCTTTCTTATAGGGCTTTCCTACACCCCAACAAGAACAACAACAGCACAAACAACAACAACAAAGTAGTCTTTTGGCTTACTCCCCAAGTAAACACAAATAAAATAAGGAACATACATGAAAAGCTAGTTTTCAATGTTTGATCATCGGAAATATATAAGTATATGGTTTCAAAAATGATTCATGAACATGCCTATGGTACAAGAAGTAGCTAATGAAGACATTAGCTATTAGGGACTGTGTTGGTACAGAGTACTACTGCATGTGGCCATTAAACAAAAAATGAGAATAGAAGGTTGTTTCGGGGGGAAAGGAATGGTTCAAATTGTGGGTATACATGTTATAAAAGGACACAAATTCAGTTATAGCAGAAAATAAGTAACATTGTTAAGTTTAAGGATATTGCCTTAAGGGTGCAGATGCAAGGGGAAATATATAAACAGATAGCTGGATAGTGAAACTATAAAGATTTTGTGGAGACAAGATTTTCTAGAGTGATCATGGAAGTTAAAAAAGATGAAAAACGCAAGAGATAGAAATAATCAATAAGAAATACAGAGGAAAACAAGTTACTCTAGACAGAAGGAAATGCCTTGCCTACAGTTGAGGAAATGATAATTTATATTTTTTCAAGTCATGGCCAGGGGGTTTCTCCAAATTAACAACTGCCCCCAAACATTAAGCTTGTGTCCGGTTTCAAGTAATCATGTTGTTTAGTCTCCTCTGCGGGAGATCATATATTTCTTTATTTCTTTTTATTATTTTACTTTAAAATGTTATTTAATATTGAAGTTTTTACATGATTATCTCAAGTTTTCTCAGCATGATTAGTGCAAAATTTTAGCAGAAACCCATTGCAAATTTACAGTTACCAAGATATTTACTGTCTTTTGTTTATACTTTACAATTCATTCCACTGGGGCTGATACTGAACATGGCACTCACAGGAATGGTGTTGTTATTAAAATAAAACTTTTCGGAGAAAGAAACAAAGAAACTAATGTTAGAAACTTCTGGAGCACAAATTAAAATATAAGTTAAAAGATATTTTCAAGTCCAAAATTATATAATGGTTTAAAGCAACATTTTACCTTGGTAACTGGCCCTCATCCCTTGTACTTGCCATTAGCAGGAAGCTCTAAGAAGAAAAGAAGAAATAAAGCTTGAGAGAACAGAGATGAGAATGCTGAGGTGGATTATGGGAATATTGCTGCTTGAGAGATTGGAAAATGACGAAATAAGAAGAAGGACAGGCTTAGTAAAGATTACAGAGGTCATAAGAGAGTCAAGATCGAGATGGTATGGGCATGTGTTGAGGATGGATGACGAAGAGGGAGTGAAGACACATCAGGCAACCGACCCCTTAAGGTAGGGATAGCGGTGGGAAAGAAGAAGAGGCTTATATCCAGTTTAGAGTAGAAGACAGAGCATAAGATTTGGGCCAAAGGACCAGCGGTGGGAAATTGGGAGTAAGAAGCTTTTAAGAAGCTTTCAGAGGTGCAACAGGAGGAAAACATCGCAGCTTCACTAGGCATGAAACAATTGTTAACAGAGGGTGGAAAGTAAAATGGAAGGAAGAGAATATGACAGGAAGTAAAGTAAAATAAATGATAGGGGTTGCAGCTAGGTGCCAAAAGGATACTGCAAAGAACCCTAAGTAACGCCTACGGCGCACCGAGACAGGAGCACTGACGGCAATATCCTTTAGCTAGGTACCTATCCAGTTTAACCATCCAATTTGTTTTGATTTTATCTTCGTATAAAGCCTGGGCATGACCTCTACAGATATACCCAACCCTGACTAGCCTATAGCGTGTCCTCTTGACGCCATATACCAAACACGAATGCCCAAACAAGGAACTGGGCATAGTCTTTGCCCCACGATCGTCATACCCCAATAATTTGGTAGTAGGAGGTAAAGAAATCTCCCTTATTTCCTACGGTCGATTTATCTTACCCATATACCCCGTGTCGAGTATGACCGTCGGAGTGGTTCTCACGGGCACACTGGCATGGGGCGACGACCCACACAGCTGACGAAAACAACACAAATACACTGCCATATTGTTGTATGGGTCCCCGTGACCCCAGACACCCTCTCTCTAAATGAATGGGACTAATGTCAACATTACTCGGGGTTGTTCTCAGCGACAACAACATGGCCGTCTTCCGTTCGGCGGAGTCTGGTTGCGTTGATACGGAAACGTTTCTTACTAAATTGTTAGTTTAATGATAGAAATTTTACATAATTTCGTATAAAAATCATTATTTATATAAAATTAAAATAATATTTATTAAAATTATTAAATATATAAATCAATTCAAGTAAATTTTGTGGATTACTATGATTAAAACCTTCATTAAAATAAATGTATATATAAAGACAAATTTCAAAACACAACACAAGGGTGATTTTTGTGCTTGACAGTTTACTGAGTCAGGCCGAAATTATTTCCGTTATTAAAGTTTTGATTAGATAAAGACGGAAACGTGCAGTTATACTCACATCACCATCCCTTATTTCCATATATATATATATATATATATATATATATATATATATATATATATATATATATATATATAGATTGTGTTGGTACATTGTAGATGGAAGAATAAGGCTAATAAGATACATCTATGTTTGAGAGTAAGGGATGAAAATTCCTGTGTAAATATGTCAAAGATAAATGGATTAGATAAGAAGGGAAACAGTAGAGCATACAAATAGACAATGCAGGAAAAGCGGCTAACTTACAGACATCAGCTGGAAGCAAGAGATAAGGAATATATAGTAAAGGTTGGGGTTATACAGGGACAGCAGGGAGTTGTGTGTAGGTATGAGGTTGTGGTTAACCAATAAAATCATCAAGGTGTGATATGATAGATAACAGGAAAAAGGAGATTATATGAGATGTAAAGAGGGTGTTGCATGGTAATCAAGAAGAATGCTAGAGAGGAAAAGAGAGTAAGTAATAAAACTAGAGATGAGAAGGTGAACAAGAACTTTATGGATAATAATTTTTTTTTTTTTTTTTTTTTTTTTTTTACAGAGAATTAACTGTCTACAGGACAGAGGTTGAAGCTGATGAGATGAGCTGCTTAAGTGTTTACCACACGAGGTTTAAGAAGATATGACAAGCTGAGAAATATGAAACTAAATAAAAATTGATCAGTGTTACTGAAGGTAAAAAGAGAGATCAAAGTTTTACAATAAAGTTAACAAGGGGAGGAAGTCTGCCTTCAGCACTGAGGCATTGTGACACCTCTTCATAAGGTAGAAGGGTCCCCTCATCTAGCCAGTCCTCGAAAAGGAAAATAATTTAACCAAAACCACGAAAAGTAAACAGTGAAAGATGGTACATTCCACAGCTTCATGTAGGAAGGAAATAAGTTGTAAGTTTAACTGAACCTAGGGAAAGATCTCGCCTGAAGAAAATGTAGTCTCTGGTTACCTGGTGGGTACAGGGTAGTTTCAGAAGGGAACGCAACTTCAATATCTTGAGAAATACTTAATAAAAGGGCTTTGGCAAACACGAACTACCCTTAAACGAAAAAGAGAAGCATCGCAAAAATATGAAGATTAGAATTCTCAGAAGGGGTGGGGGGTGGTTGACGAGTTTTCTATATATAATATCTATATATAATAGATCTATATCTATATATATATATATATATAGCTTAACTGGAATGAAAACGAAGTTTGACATCCACAAAAGAAAACTATCACGTATTAAAGGCCTTTTAAGTGAATTTATGACAGAAATTAAATTTTTAGCTTCATTTTCAAGTAACATTGTCATATTACTTGAAAGACCTATTTTTCAGGCGAAAAGTTGTATATACAAATACATCCATACACAACTCAGAATGGTTTGCGTGTTATTTTGGTATTTTTTCTTTTAAAAAAAGCTTCTTAGTGCACTTTTGAATATCGATACATAGTTTATTACTCTTCTACCCTAATCTTGGCCTACAGACACTGAACATTCTTTAAATGATTCACGTCTATATCGCCTACAAGTTATCCTACGTCAAAATAATAAAGAAAAGCTGTAGGGAATTCACCAAGAATGTCTCTCTGATTTGTTGACGAAGCGAGCGTCTCCGACTCCGAGAGGTTCCTAATGATTATTTCAAGTGGGAGCTGTCGCTAATATCTTGATTAAAACAAAGGCGGCCTTCAGGCTCCGAGGGAAACTTTTGCGCGACGTGAATAATAAAAGTGACGAAGAATGACGTCCTCTGCGGGAGACATTGGACGTCATCGGTATCTTTCGCCGTCGACGGGGTATAGTACAGTGCGCCGGTTCAAAATAAGCCCCCTTTTTATGGTATTTTAGAATGAAATTCATATTATTTCTTGATAAAATACACATTGAGAGTTTTAAAGATAATTTTTTGGATAAAATAGAATAGAGAAAAACAACTCAATAGCAACTGTAATGGTAGAAAGAAGGAATCTTTAAAGTGTATATAGGTGGGGGAGGGAGAGGGAGATATATAAAGACATTTCGACTGTAGAGAGAGAGAGAGAGGAGAGGATGAGAGATGAGAGAAGAGAGAGAGAGAGAGAGGAGACGAGAGAGAAGAGAGAGAGAGAGATAGAGAGAGAGAGAGAGAGAATGTGCTTATAACACTTCGAAAACTAAAGCTGGATTAGTAAAACGTCAAGTAAATTACCTCTTATAAACGTACCACATTTTAATATATAAAAAATAAACTTATCGTAAACCAAATATAAGATAGAAAAAAAATTAAATTAATAGAGATATGAGTTTTCAAACGAACGTTAAAATACATATATAAAAATCTAAGCTACATCACGAGACGAAACTTAAATAAAAGCAGGATTTAGACTCGGCGTTCGCCGTGGCATTTAAAATTCCTTCTATTTTTTAAAATTTTATTTCGAACACGTCAATGAATAATTCGCTTCCGGTGCAAATTTTATCTCCGTGAGTCTAGGGGGACCGTCTGTCGATCCGTTGTCTGGAGGGGGAGGGAGGGGGGGAGGGGGGATGTGGATAGACTTCCTGTTGTCCTACTGTCCACTGAAAGAAGGAAGAAGAAGAGGAAGGAAAACTACAACAAAAATAGAATACTAGGCCTATACTCTGTTTTTTTCCATCTGTCCATCCGCCTGTGGTGTTTTTGTATGGTAACACTGCGTCCCTGGCTTTAGATAGTTACATTCAGCTTACATTCAACAACAATAATAATATCCTATTTCGAATATTAACGGTGTAATTAGCACACAGTAATTTTATCAAAAACACTTTTCAGTTGCATGTACACTCAGATATCCTTTTATTTACCTAAAACCTACACATAGCGTAACTATTTAAAGCCGGGACGCAGTGTTACCATGCGAAAACACCACAGGCGGACGGACAGTTGGAAAAAAACAGAGTATAGTAAGTCAGCAGTGCTTGTAATAGATAAAAACAAAGAAAACAGATGTCCAAATATTGTAGTTCATGTTAATATTGATATTGGAGAAATCGAATCGGCGAAATATTGAATAAATAAGTTTATTTTCTATGTGAAACTTTTAGAGTGACGGGAGCCTTTAGACTGAGGTCACGTGATTTTTTAAAACTTCCCTATAGGTCTTGGCCTTGTGCGCATTTGGAACATCGTCATCATTTGTTTTAAAGTTGATTTTCCACTTTCAGTTCATGTATTTTGCTAAATTGACATGGTTTAATTTTGCGATAGTATTGGGGTTCACAATTTCATCACAAAATTAAACTAAGTCTGCAGGATCCCGCCACTCTCTAAACAGTTTCGCACAAAAAAAAACTTGTTGTGCAACATTTCACCTTTTCGATTACTCCAACATCGATATCCACATGAACTACAATATTTCTTATGTCCAAAATGGCATTCACCGCTTAAATCTATGGAGGGATATTTATTAAATCGCATTTCAAAGTGTAACATAGGCAATTATCTCCATGTTTACATCAGTATATTGTTGCTTCGACCCGTTTGCGTGACGTCACAAAATCACGCGCGCAAATTCGTCATTACTATAGGACACGCCCTGTTGGGGAATTATAGCGGGGTCCGGCATATGGCCAGTAGCTTATAGAATTGATTATAAGCAAATAATGCTTTTCCACAAAGTTATAAATTCTGAGGACAAAAGATTAATCAAAGAAATAGTAAAAGATCAGTTAAGAGACTCCTATGGACAACGTTGGATTAAAAGGCCTGGTGAACGTATGGATGGAATGAGAGAATATGCTAAAAAAAAAACACTGAAAAAGGAAATAAAGATACGAATTAATCAAGATATTCAAGAGACTTGGAAAGAAAAGAGGAAAGGAATGAAGAAGCAGGGGTTCGTAGGTAGATTTGGGGGAAAACAAGTACACAAGGGAACTGGAGACAAAAGACCCCTCTATCATAATCAAAACCAGACTGAATGTGTCGGACTTAAAGGCTAACTTCCGGGGCAAATTTAAGGACGAGGTCTGTGATCTATGCAGAGCGGGAGGTGAGGGGGAGGAGGACAGCACCGAACATTTATTCATATGTGAATCAATACAAAAAACAGGCCAGAGACACTGAAATCCCCTAACAGAAAACTGGGAGAATATATAAGGACAGCCCTTAAAACTGAGAATGCTCTTAATCTGGAAAGGATGGATGTGAAATCTATAAGAAATGAAAGTACAGTGATGCTCAAATCTCATGCGACAAGACTCCATAGGATTTCGTTCAAAATTCACTAACTGGCAACCTAGAATGCTCCATATTTATCTATTATTTCAATGCGTAAATGCGATTATTGCATACAATATGGACATAATATGTTTCATAACAATGAAATCTGTCATATATGTCAAAACTGTAAGAAAATGTCACGTGTAGCAAATTTAAGAAAAAAACTCTTTCGAAACATTTTGAAATCTTTCGCTCACACATCGCTGAAGCATTTGACCAAAATGAAGTCTTCATCAAGCATCAATTCAAATGTTAAATAAAAAAGAAACGAAAAAAAATTGTCATAACATTAATAATGCTTCCAAAGCTAACATAAAATTTGAACTAGTCCTATTTGATTGCTTTTACACCTCAATGCTGAAAAATGTAAATATATATATATAATATATATATATATATATATATAATATATATATATATATATATTATATATATAGATACAAAAGTAGAATTGCGCCCACCGATATCAACGTGTGAGGGAGCATGTGTGACGTATCATTAGTGTCGGTGCAACAATAACCACCTGGTGTAACATAAGTAGGTCTACACTGAGCAGCGACAATGAAATTATCTTGTAAACACTTACTTTATATGTGTTAGAGGAATATTTGGATTTTCATACATAATTAATTGTTATAATTCTTAAATATCTAAAAAATTATGGCATACTAGCAAATATTCGCCTATGCAATTATTCTTTTGTCAAAGCCAAGATATTGTTCCTAGGCCTAGGTGTTAGATTTCTTTACTTTACAATTAACAGTCACATCTCTCTATTAACAATTTCTAGCCTAAGAAAAGCAAATGAAGTTATCTACACATTCTCGTTCTTCAAGTGACCTTATGGAAGATACCCTATGAAAGAATAAATTATACACCAAAAGAGAGGAGAAGGACTTTAAAGAAAATAATATTTTAAACCAGTTGAAAAACAAGTGTTCCATACGCCTTGCTATTAATACTTATGATATTTTGATTAATAGTCATCTCCATATAATCAAAATCATCATCTTTTATTCCTCAAAGAACAGGTATTCTCTACAAAAAAAAAAAAAAACATTAGTAACATTACATCTTATAAGGCTTAGATTATTCTTTTAGGCCTATAAATCATTTTGCAACATATAGGCAGCTTAAACGCAGCCTAAAACTTCAACATTCAAAGAAAACTGGTTGTAATTCCTATCCCTGTTGTATTCGTCAAAAACCAGATAATCCCTACAAATAAATTCAATAATAACAGATTATATCTCAGAAGGCTTAGATTATTTTTTTAGGCCTATAAAACATTTTGCAACATACAGACAGCTTAAACACAGCCGAAAGCTTCAACATTCAAAGAAAACTTGTTTTAATTCATATTCCTACGTTGAAAATGTTGTTATGACTGTTGAGCTTATTAGGTCTACTTTCATAATGCAGCAGACGTAGTTATGTTGACCAGTCCGAGGAGCATATAAAGTGAGCTTTCATTGATGTCACAGCTAACCTTATCACACCGAACCTTGAACTTAGCAGTGTAAAAAAAGAAAATCAGTTCAAATCACACAGATTACGAATTATACCAGTGCATAAAAGGGATCATATTTATATAACCACAAGGAAAATAGGGCTAGCTGGGAATTCACATGTATGACATTAGAAAAATAAGTATAACACTACTTGGCAACATCACGTTGAGTCTGAGAATCTGGACGATACAAAATGAATCATGTCGCATGAGATTTGAGCACCACTGTACAGTAGAAATATTGCACTATATCTAATTTGGAAACATCTTTATTTTTTTTCGGGATTACTATTGTTGCAGAGAAGGATACTAGACATGAATTAAAATATACATTTGGAAGTAGCATAAACAAGTGTAGTGTGCCCGCAACTGTGTTTGTGGAGTGAGCGATTAGGAACCAACACCGTAGTAAGATGAAGAAAGAAAACAAAACATCAACGTGAAACATCAATATGAATTTGTTTTGAAGCTAAATATGTTACTCTTCATAATTCTCTGAAGTTTATGAGAAAAGAGTAATTAAATTTATTGTTCTGATGCATTTTTAAAGCAATGTAAACAAATGGAATAAAAAAACCGAAATGTATTCCTTTTTTGCTTATTACGGCCTACTGGAGATTACTCAGTAGTATTGCATAACCCGTAAATTCGAGATTGCCTATTTAAGGTTCTGAATATGCCAAGTATCTGAAATTACTCTTTATTAAACTTTGTGTATGTAATGGTATACAGCAGTTTGTATCCTCTGCAGCTTATACCTATAATAGGCCTATATGGCCTAACACATTCAGATTTAAATATTCTTAGATTGAGATTTTGAAACCGTTACTGTTTCAATTCCTAATAAAGATTTACATAACGAAAATAACTAAAGAGCCTCGTCAAGGCACTAAGAATAAATGTAAAAACCGAACTATAAAAAATCTGCAAGCCACAGTCAAGATTGCACAGAAATATAAAGAAATAAACAATGTTCATTGTTTATTCTCCTCGATAATTAATCTTCGGCTACGTACCGCAAACAATTATGTATTCATGAGCAGAATCGTCCTGCAGATGGTTAATCCTTAGCAAGCACTTTCAATTAAAAATAGTTATTACATTAATTAAGTACCATTAAACTACGCAATTTTTTCAGAGTGAATAAAATCCACAAAATGAAAACCGAATGTCCTGGTTGGCGGTGCCTTCTACTTATAGTCCTTCACACATGTTCAGGTGAGACTAATTGAAGTTACTCATATATATTATATATATATATATATATATATATATATATATATATATATATATATATATATATATATATATATAAGAGTGAAGAGGCAAAACAGCTCGATACATCGTTGCTTTATTGTCGCCAACGTTTTGAAGACATATATAATACATGGTCTCATTTTTCAAGGCTATGAAAGGTGGAACAGCAAATAAATATAAATTACAAACTTGTCCAGAAGATTAACACAAATCGTCACATAAATAAACACGAAAACAATAACTAAAAACACACAATGTATTAAAGACTAAGTAAAAAAATGTAAAAAATATAAAACAAACCTTACAGCAACCAGAGGTTCGGTTGCTGAAAGGTTTGGCAGAGCGAGAAGGAGTCGAGATAACCAAGGAAAAGATAAGAGTGGGCATAGGTCTAAGCGATGTATAATGGAACTGCTGTAGGAGCGTTGTTATTTAATGCTGGAAAACAAAAAAAGGTGCTTAATGGCTAAGGATTCGAGTACAGGGAAGTGGTTTCATGAGGGCTGGATAAAATTATCTAAAAAAAATCATAAATGTATGGAAAGCTAATATATATGATATTTCAGTTTTGGAGCTAGATGTATATATACTGGCGCTGGTGTCTGGAAGATTTTCTGTAGGGCTTTTTTGACATAACTATAGAGGAACAGGGAAGTTGGGTAGTAAGTAACCATTGGTCTTAAAGAATTTCCGGGCCAAGAAATCAATTTTATTATGAAACAAGCTGATAAAGAATTATGCTTGAAATGAAGTGAACATGTACTGTAAAAATTCTGCCCCAAACCTGTATAAATGTGGCCTTACGAAGAATTCGTGCTTATTTGTATATGAAAATTTATGTTAATCTTGCTGGATAAGATTGTAATTTATATATATTTGCTTTTCCTCCTTTTCTAACCCTTGAAAATGAGACCATATAATCTTGAAACGTTGGCGACAATAAAACAACCGATGTATTGAGCTTTTTTTTGCCTTTTACACCTGTTACATGATATATATATATATATATATATATATATATATATATATATATATATATATATATAATAGTTAAATTTGATGAGAGAAGTGAATAGTTGAGTAAATGTAAACTCAGATTAGGTTATAATCTGGTGTTGATATTCATCACACAACCATTAATTTAATTATCCCAAGAAAGAGTAAAAAATATTTAAGTATAAGATGATATTTTTTTAATATCAACTTCAGTTTTGACAGCACAGTTTGGTGTGACTAGAGAAGGTACTAACGAAATCAGACCGGTTGTGTTATCGATTGCTTACCTCTGGCGTAATTGCTCCTATCTCCTCTTCACTGACGGCGAGACCTCAGGCTATTGAAGCCTGGCCAAGGTGAGTTATAAGTTATAAATAATCATTTTGATAATTATAAATTTTAACGTATATTTAAAGCAACGTCGATATAACGGTACCAAAATTATACTTATTCATATACTTATCAGGTTAAGGTAAGCCATTGTAGGCCTATATGTTTGATATAAAAGTTATGAAGAAGGAACTTTAGTTTGCCATAATATATAGAAAGCAAAAAAGGCAATATTCAATTATATTATTTTTTTTTCATAGATCCGATATTGATAAATGTGAAAGTTTTTTAATATTTATATTGACAGTGAACGAACTAATTTTTTAGTACTGAAACATTTACTTTCACTAAAGAAAGTTGCTCCATTATGGCAAGACTTTGCCAAGGGCAATAGGCCTATAATACAAATATAATGTTTATTTGTTTCTTTAGACCTAACTTTGAGAGTTACTCATCTATGGCAAGACTTTGCCATAGGCAATACAGTACATATATAATATTTATTTTTTCCTATAGGCCTAACTTTGAGAGAGTTACTCATTTATGTCCTAAGATTTTGCAATAGGTGATAGGCATACAATACATATACAATATTTATTCGTAGGCCTAACTTTCTTTATGATTTATTCATGTTCGAAGGACATGGCCCAATCCCTGGAGTTACGAGGGACAGCCCTATTCGACAACTCTGCCGAAGGAACCAGCGACAATTTCACCGTCAGCGACAGAATCACAAGTGTCGCCAGAGAGGTGAGTTTCTCTCTCTCTCTCTCTCTCTCTCTCTCTCTTTCTCTCCAGTCTCTTGAGTAACCACTGTATTATGTTTTTTCTCCGGCGCCTTACTCTCTCTCGAGTGACCAGTGTATATGTTTTTCTCCGGCGCCCAAAGGTACGACTCCAATCACTCCACTTCCTCTGCGTCGTAGTCGTCGTCGTGAGCGACCACCGGGATTTCCTGGAGTCCTTCGCCGAGTCGTCCTTGAGAGGACGTCTCCTGTTGGGGACTTCCACTCTGATCGCCGTGGGACGTCTGCGCCCTCAGGATGTGGAGAACCTATCAGCTCACTGGACATTTTCCATGTACAATGCGCTCGTCTTCGCTCCAGAACCCCGTGACGGGACTTCTTCCAACGGGAAATCTCCTGACGACAGGAAATCCTCCGGCGGAAATTCCTCCGAAGGGAGCTCCAAGAGGTTTGGCAGCTTCTGTCTTATCTTCAGGAGTCTCGGGATTACGAATTTTTATATGATATATCAGCTAAGGAATATGGCGTCTAGAAAAGCTATTAATACATCACCTCGCAGTGGCGAGCGGCTTGTCAGTATAGCCACTGTGGAACTGCAGCACCCCTTATAGATTTCATACATATGCACAAAATTATGAATATATATACATGAATATGAGAAATTAAGTATAGATTATCAATAATCCTTTTAAAAAATTATTACAATTCTCTCGTTTTTTTTAAATACAAAAAGGAAACGAATTGAAACGATATGTTTTGAAATTCGTCAAAGCTCAGTCAATTATGTACTATTAGTGATAGTGATCAAATTAGTGACGATACTGATGATATGTGATGCAATACAGAATAATTAACTCAGTAAATGGGAAAAAATGATAACCACATTAATGTCAATGGTTCTAAAATTTGAAGAGAGAGAGAGAGAGAGGAGAGAGAGAGAAGAGAGAGAGAGAGAGAGAGAGAGAGAGAATGTGTATGCGTGTGTCTGTCTTTTAGCTGGGTGTTCTTGAGCCCTTGTGTTTTATATAGGCCTATGTCATTTTATCTTACTGTCATACTCAGTTTTGTATCTTAATATCTTTGTTTTCGAGTTTTTATTACTTTTAATGATTTAATGATTTCTGTCATGCTACGCTTATTTTAAATAAATTTCATGTTTTTATAATAAAACCTCATACATTCTCATAATTTTCTGTCAGTCCGTCACTCTCTCCGCTGCCGAAATCTACTGTTTTTAAATTTTAGCATGTCAATATATGTCGTTGCTTTTCCCGTTTTCTTTACCGTTTCAAATTTGAATAGGGCAGTCTTCCATTGGCCATGGCCCAAGAAGAACAGACGATTAGTAAACTTGTCTTCAGGAAAAAGTTGCATATATGTATATAATGTGTGTATGTGTTTATGCAGTTAATAGAAAGGAATTTAAAGCATATGTATATAATGCGTGTATATTTATGCAGTTAATAGAAAGGAATCTTTAGAAAATTACGTAACAGCACCCATTTGAATGATAGCCATTAGACGCCACTGCATTTCCACCCCGACCTATTTCAGATGGAACCTGTACTACCTCACGCCCTTCACAGCCTCCGGCGGGCGGTGGGTCAGAGTAGGATACTGGCTACATCCCCGGGGACTCATCTTGCTAGAGGACCGGCCCCTGCTCCCCCCAAAATTCTCAAAGTAAGGCAACACAACCATTTCTCCTACCTACTTGCACATCTGTCTTGTTTTCTCAGAGTAATATATTCTTCCGTTGTCTACTATATTTTTTCGCTTGCTCGGGGAGTCAGCCTTCAAACTACTCTGTTGCTGTTGTTGGTCTTGTTATAAGGGGTGGGGGGTGTAGGAAAGGTCTAAAAAAGGTGTTTCGCGTTGAGTTAAAGATATTGGATTTTTAGGATAGGATATTTATGATTTATTTATTAGAATCAAAATGTAAAACATAAATAATGTGTATGTTAAACAATACAGAAAATTTTGTAAAAAAAAATATAGCGTATCTTACTCAATTTTCGTTGGTGAAATGACGCTCTATTTGACCGTAGATTTTAGCACGCGCCCAGAGTAAGCTGGAGGTCGGATCGAGCCTTGTTTTATTTCTAAATCTACTTCCGCTTATAAAATGGAGCGATTTTACATGCGAATATTACTTATACTGGCAATCTACGGGCATAACCAGCCTCGTTTCAGGGAATCCCTTCTCACCCCCTTCGGAGGGGAGGGGGTTAGGTAGGATGGAACCCCATTATAAACCATCTTAGGGGTCCCCACTACAACCCTGCCAAGTTTCATGCCCATCGGACCAGTCGTTTGGCTGTGATTGAATGACAAACGGACGGACAGACATAACGCCCATTATATAGTAAGATTCACTGGAATTACTCCAACTTATAATTAATGATATATTTCAGATTAAAATTACAATATTACTGCGCAAGAAACACGGAATTGGAAGATGACGCAATGTATCCTATTACCTTCTTGACGTAAAATTACTTTTAATAACCTTTCTAGCATAAATGAATTTTAATACAAAAACCTTTGCACCCTTCAAGATTCGAAGCTGAATTTAGTAGAGTTTCATATATTCTCTAACTTCCAAGAACCATTACTTAATTCCGGTCAGCAATATATTTAACGAAACAGGTATCACAAGCAAATGATATTTCTTATCATCGCAGAGACAGAGTAATGACATTGAATGTGCGTTCCCATTTCTAAGAGGCGAATGTGTTTACTCTGCACGTTTCGGGTTTTTATATATTATTTATAGTAATATATGTTCCTGAGGAACAATGGATTAAACATTTTCCGATAATGGCTCGTAAAGTAATTGTTGGTATCTTTTGACAGGTGTTGCAGTACAAAGTGCAATATACACACACACACACACACACACACACACACACACACACATATATATATATAATTATATATATATAATATCTATCTATATATATATAGATCTAATATATTGCAATGCCGACGTTTCGCGACGAATTCCAAGTCGCATTTTCAAGGCTAAAAAATATTAATTTGCGAAAATTAAAACTAAAAAAACTCAAATTAATTTAAGCAATATGTGCTGGCAACACCTCTCAATAAAGTGAAAGCAGTTGAAATTAAACAGTATATCATTCAAAGCAAGTAAATTATAAGTAAAGGATTTCACTTAAATCTTAGAACACATACCTACATGAAAGAAGGAGCAAGACTAACAAAAATAGATAAACAGATTGAGGCAAACCAGTTGCCCAAACTATGCCATAAACAATTTTATAGGGGACGATTGGGTGTTTAACGACGGAACTAATCCTTTTGATAATTATAGATTCTAAGATCGTTAGGTCGCTGTTGTTCTGCGGTCGGCCTAAGATGGACCAATCCTGAAGCTCATCCACATATATATATATAGATATATATATATATATATATACCCCCCACACACTTCAAAAAAACTAAAACACAGAAGACCAAAATTTGCAATGCGAATGTTTCAAGATTTTAAGAAATTAATTAGACGAAAATACGAGCACGGTAATAACTGTAGATATATGATTTCAAAATCATAGGTCTAACGGAAAATAATAGTGATACGTATAGGTCTACAAGCTCAATGTTTTTACCCAGAATTCTTTGGCAACGTAAGTATTGTTCATGATAAAAGTCATGACATTTAGATCTATGCTTTTTTCATTACTACGTTTCCAAAGGTCCAGGAAAACTAGGAAACTTTATAGAAGGATCTAATAATTAATACCAGATAGCAAGACGAGATGTGCTCATGCGTCTATCTATCTCCGTCTCGCCCGGCGGGGCAAGAAGGCGTTGCAAATGGAGGTTGGTCGGTTATTTTGCAAATAATCGATATTATTTATGACTATTATTTGACGTCCAAAGTTTTCTTTGAGTCTAGCAGTCCAGTGGCTTTTCAGTCTCTGAGCTCTGCAACCAGTGAGAGAAGAGAGAGAGAGAGAAGAGAGAGAGACGAGAGAGAGAGAGAAGAGAGAGAGAGAGATAGAGTGCTGCAGGTAGGTCTATTTCTAGACTGGTGACTTATTTAGACCTCCTGGGCCAAATATGCACGGCACATGAATAGTTTATTATTATTATTTAAAATATGCTTTTAAAAGAAGAATATAACTCATAAGACTAAACCAAATTTAGATATACCCTTCGAAGGAGCTATAAGCTTCTCGTAGGCCTACACAGAATGACACATCGTCTTTTATATGTTTTATATAGACATTAAAACATTTTTTTTTTAGCAGCGAGAACATCTTCACAGAAAGGTCACCAACAATGCGTCGGACCCTGTCCTACGTAATGCACCATACCTAGATCTCTCTCACTCACTGTAGCTACCAACTACGTATATTGCAGGCTTCTCTGTCACCTTAAGTTTAGTAAATTTAAAAAGAAGTAGAAAAATGATTCGTTTCACTCTCCCCTTCGGCTTAATTGCTCCATATGAATACGATATTCATCTTCTGAACAATATAATGATTATAATCTTTCTTGGGATGGAACACCCTATACAACAGAGAACCATTACACTTTTCCTCCCCGTCCTCTCAAATCAGGTGGTACGAATTTTCACTTCCTTTCTGCCCACTGGAGTTTTTTCCATGTTTATAATTCACTCGTCTATGATCCGGATTCCTCCGTCGGCAGGGCCGTTTCTAGTTCATTAGGCGCCCCAGGCAAGAACTCGTTATGGCGCCCCCCTTCCCTCCAGGCTGGAAATAATAACATAAACAATTTCGAACACAACTAGCCTCTCAAGTTCCACAACAAAACAACATACTTTAATAATAAATCATCTTCACGTATATGTATACACAACAAGGAAAAGTATAGAACTCCAAAAGTATACAAACTATTTTTGGGTAAATTTTAATAGAATAACACCATTATACATTTTTATTGCAAATCCTAATATAAATTGAAAAAGGTAATCTTGCCAATCTAAAACCATAGAACTCAATGCATATATGTTGAGGGCTATGCTAAAACTATTATATACAAGTTTTCTTCACTGATTTTTCATACTTAAAACCTGACTCTTCTTGACTTTCTTGCAGCAAAATCATCTATAGTGTCATCATACGAAATCTGTTTGGATATTTCATTATTAATACTAATTATTGCCAGCCCATTTAGGCGCTCCTGTGACATAGTAGACCTTAAATATATTTTAATGAGCTTAAGTTTAGAGAAGCTTCTCTCTGCAGATGCCACAGTCACAGGTGTAGTGACAGCAATTCTTAATGCCACCCACATGTTTGGATAGATCTCTTTCAGGCCTTTCTCCTCCAGAAAAACAAGAAGGTCTAAGGTTGTCATATTTTGTTTTGGCCATTGTTTTGGAAATGACTGCATCTCTACAATCAGTTCATCATAATTTAAATCAGAATGATCCCTAGATGTGAGAGTATTACACAAATCTTTTGCCTGCTTTTCTAGCTCACTAGATGTCAGGTCAGAGAAGTTTATGAGAACACTGAATTTCTTTGCAACATCACTCATCATTCCAGTTCTCTCTCTCAGAGATTCAATGGCCATATCCACAACTACATTGAAAAATGAAAACGTTTTTTTCAAGGCCATCGGTAATAGGTTCATCAGTGGCCTCATAGGAAAACTGCCTTTTAGTAGTTCTGAGTCTTTTCTGCTTTAGAGCAGCTTCCACATTCATCCCCTCACATATCTCTTTGGCAGATGTCTGGGCATCAGCAAACCCAGTGTCTCTGTAGCTAACAAGGGAGGCTTCTGCCTTCTTGAGAATGTCAACAGCTACATCCAGATGCATGCATTGTGATTGCAGAAGTTTATTCACAGTTTGAACTTTTCTAAGGATATCATACCACACCACCGTACAAATAGAGAACCGGTATGATCTCACCTCTTCTGCTAAGGCTTGTGCTTCAATTTTAATAGCTGGATCTGCAGTGCTTGCTCTCACCTCTAAAAGAACATCTCTCACTTTTGCAGCCTGGAATCTTTCAACCTCAACACTGTTGATTCGACTCTCTCACCGTGTGTCTTCCCAGGATTTCAAAGTTGTGTCCACGTTTTTTTAATCTACTTCTCAGCTTTATCCCTATTTATTCGGGTCGCCGTTTATAATGAGTCAGGGGTGCCAAAACGTGGAAATGACGTCATAATTATGGATTATTTTAACCTCATCTATGACAGGAATCAACGCAAAATAGCGCCTCCGGTTTTGACAAGTGATGGATGTCCTATCCATTACTATAGATCATTGGTTTATAAGGTATATAACTCCTGGATTTCATTCGAATTTTCAACTCAGAAATATCTCCAAAAAGTGAACTTTGTTTCTTATAAAAACTATAGGGTAGGCTTATGACACACAACACAGCTGCACACTTACCTCTACTTTGGGCTCGTTTATCCTCTTCCTCCTTTTTTCTTTTCTTGTTTGCTGCACCTGACAGCTTGGACTGCCTCTTCATGATTGATAAAAGCTTGAATGCTTGACAGCTGCGTTGACAACTTAAGAAGACTTAAAAAAAGAAGTAAAGATTGCAGTAAACACGATGCTTAGAAATTAACTAAGGTGGCGTCGCGAGCAGGCGGCTGTCTTAGTTTTAAAGCCCCTTGATACTAACGACATTACCTATCCAGTGTTGCCAACTTTTCCGAAACATTAAACACCGTTGCATCAAGTATTAACACTTCCATTATTCATTTATTTTCGCGTTTACATTTGTATTTATTTATTTGAATTATTCACGTAAAATTTATACCTCTCTCATTTATTTATATATTAATTTTGGATGGCAATTTGGCGCCCCCCAAGCAAATGGCGCCCCAGGTGACCGCCTGTGTCGCCTGTGCCTATACTCTGTTTTTTTTCATCTGTCCACCCGCCTGTGGTGTTTTTGTATGGCAACACTGCGTCCCGGGCTTTAGATAGTCACATTCAGCTTACATTCAACGATTATAATGATATCCTATTTCGAATATTAACGGTGTAATTCGCATACAGTAAATTATTAAAACACTTTTCAGTTGCATTGTACACCCAGATATCCTTTTATTTACCTAAAACTTACACATAGCGTAACTATCTAAAGCCCGGGACGCAGTGTTGCCATACAAAAACACCACAGGCAGATGGACAGATGAAAAAAAACAGAGTATAGAAACGGCCCTGTCCGTCGGGAATTCAGAGAGTTGCATCCTTCGGGATTTCTGGGTCTGATCCTGTGCACCTAGTGAGGATTCTGGTGTGGGGGAGGGGAAAGCTAGGCCTAGTGTGGAGCCTTCGATAGGAGCCTTCAGGGAGCAGGCATTACATCAGGCGTTGCTTTTTTATATAAACTTCAAGAACTTAACTGCGATATGAAATAAATATTTGAACATATCTTGATTAAAGGAAAGTAGAATCATGCCACATATTTCAAAAAGTAATTGAAGTAAGTCGTCAACTTGTCTACAACTTTATCTGGAACCACGCTGCTCTTCACCCACCATACCCTCCATCTAGCTATCTCGCTTTCTTAATCATAAATGGTGCACTCTTTCCCTCAAAAAAAAAACAAGGCGTGATCCGACCTCCAGTTTACTCGGGGGAGCACATGCTAAAATCTACGGTCAAATAGAGCGTTGTTTCACCAACGGAAATTTAAGAAAATGCGCTATTTTTATCATTAGAAATAATAATTGTTCTGTACTGTTTACAATACATATTATCTATTTTTTACATTTTCATTCGAATAAATAAATCATGAATATCCTATCCTAATTTTCCTGTATATGTAACTCAGTGCGAAACGCCCTTTTCAGACCTTTGTAAGGCTCTTTTTATAGACCTTTCCTAACCCCCAACAGGGACAACAACAGCAAGAAGAAGAAGAAGAATAACAACAACAACATAGGAAGATTTCAGTATCCAACCCCACAACCCTACCATTAGTCTAACATTACCACGCTCATAGCTTTACATTAGATATTTAATAACGTAAATGTGTGAATAATTGAAGCTACTTCTAAGCACTTAACACTTTACAGTCAAACACACTTATATTCAATAAATCCAACGTTATGTCACCTTCTTTTAGGATAATGAATAGATATATAGACTCAATAAATCCTATGTGTCAGGATAATAAATAACAGATAATTAGGAACCTTTTACTAAAAGTGAGAATTCAATGACCTAAAATCCATTAGTTTATTAAATTTATTCGCGCGTAATGTCTCCCAAATGGAAAAGGGCTCTTAAGTGTGTTTGTCATCATCGTAACGATGTATTTTATTTGCTACGATTGCAAGAAACAATACAAAAAATATTAATAGGTGAATTTACAATCTGGAATGTTCTATGACTCATTGTAATATTTTTTCAAATTAAAAACACAAAAAAGTTTAAAAAAAGCAAGTATTTATTGTTTGAACATTACAGTTTACTTATTTATTAATGAAAACTCGGCAATAATATGAGTTCTACTTCATGGATCTCTCCCATTCTAGGCTTATATACGTCATCGCCTGACTTATAATAGACCTACACTGAAAAATATCGTCTGCTAAATAATTCACAATTCGATACAACTTGTATCGTCATCATGCTTGGGTTACAATGAGGCAAGGGCGGCACTTCGAGTTCAGAGAGAGAGAGAGACTAACACTTCGAAAACTAAGGATGGATTAGTGAACGTCGAGTAAACGGCCTCTTATAAACGTACCACATTTTGATATATACGAAAATAGACTTATCGTAAATCAAATATAAAATAGACAAAGCCAAAAAAAAAAAGATTAATGAAGATATGAATTTTTAAAAAACGAACGTCAATGCATAATACATAAAAATCCAAGCAAATACGTCATGAGACGTAACTTGAATAAATAAAACGAGGATTTCGACTCGGCGTTCGCCGTGACATTTAAAATTCCTTCTTTTTTTTTCATTTTACATTTGGAACGTCAGTGAATAATTATTCTCTTCCGGTGAAAAATTTATGTCCGTGAGTCAAGGAGGACCGTCTGTCGAACCGTCTTCGAAGGAAGGACCTTTCAAACTGCGTCAATCAGCTGTCAATCCGTCTTGTAAACACTGTCAATACGTTGAGATGTCGTTTTGGGGGAGGGAGAGGGGGGGTGGGATGTGGTTGGGGATAGACTTCCTGTCGTCCAACTGTCCACTGAAAGAAGGAAGAAGAAGAAGAAGAAGAAGAAGAAGAAGGAAATCAACAAGAATAAAAGTAGAAGAAGAAGAAGAAGGAAATCAACAACAATAAAAGTAGAAGAAGAAGAAGAAGGAAAACAGCAACAACAAAAGTAGGAAAAGAAGAAGAAGAAGGAGAAGGTAAACAGCAGCAACAACAACAAAAGTAGAAGAAGAAGAAGAAGAAGAAGAAGGAAAACTACAACAACAACAACAATAAAAGTAGAAGAAGAAGAAGAAGAAGGAAAACTACAACAACAACAAAAGTAGAAGTAGCGACAAGGATTCCACTCCAGGGAAAACAAAACAGCATCAACGTGAAACAACATAAAATTGTTTTCAGGCCAAAATATGTTACTCTTCATAATTCTCTGAAGTTTATAAAAAAAATAATAATAATAATATTCATTGTCTGATGCATTTTTAAAACTATGTAAACAAATAATACTAAAAAAATAAATAAATAAAAACAAATCCAGAATGTATTCCTTTTTGCTTGTTATGGCTTACTGGAGATTACCCGTAATATTACATACACAGCAAATTCGAGATTACTCTTTATTAAACTTTTTGTATCCGAGATTATGTAGCTAACGATACACCTCTACAGCATTTCGTATCCTCTACAGCTAATGACTATAAGAGGCCTATGAGGTGGAGAACCATCGTCTTGGCCTAAAACGCTCTCAGATTTAAATACCGATTTAAATATAATTAGATTAAGATTTTGAAACCGTTGCTGTTTCAATCGCTAATAAATATTCATATAACGAAATGAATGAAGAGCACCGTCAAGACATTAGCAATAAATCTAAAAGCCGAACTAGGTAGTACAAAAAATCCGTAAACCAAAGTCAAGATTGCACAGAAACATCAAGGGATAAACAATATCCATTGTTTATTCCACTCGGTAATTAATCTTCGGCTACGTACTACCAGTCGTTCTAATTTATCGTCTTTTCATGAACAAAAAGAATCTATTAACTCGACGATAATGATTGGCTGGACGCTCTCTTACGACTGAATTCCCTGCGCATGCGTCCATCTCTTGCGCCCAATGGCGTGCTTAGTCTTTGTTATGGGGCAGAAAGTCTATTGCAATCAACCGTTGCATCGTTCAGTCTGAGTTCTGCAACCACTGGGGGAGAAAGCGAGAGAAAGATAGAGAGGGAGAAAGAGAGACAGTGAGAGAGACAGAGAACGCAAAAGCGAGTTACACATAGGCCTATGTGACAACCACGGTAAAGGTTTGTTGGTTCGGTAAGATAATTTCATGCATGGTAAAACATTGTTATATCTGATTCTTGATTTACAGGTATTTTCTAGAGCCGTAGCCGTTGTGTAATATATATATATATATATATATATAGATAATATATAATTAATATATATATATATCATATATGTATGTATGTATAATTTCATGAACTATTTCTATAATTTCTCATGTAGGTACCTCATGGTGGCTTAGACATAGATCCATCCAGCTCATAAATGAGAAAAACTTAGTAATAAGTCTCATAGTGAATATTTTGAAATAAAGAAAGTTCTCGCTTCCAATTAAAAGTAGTCATTACATTAAGTAACACTAAACTACGTAATTTTTCAGAGTGAATAACTAAAAAAAATGAAAACCGAGTGGCCTGGTTTGCAGTACTTTCTACTCATAGGTCTAAACACTTGTTCAGGTGAGACTAATGGAAGTTTTGTTTTATATATATATATATATATATATATATATATATATATATATATATATATTGGTTAAATTTGATGAGAGGAGTGAAAAGTTGAGTAAATTTAAACTCAGATTTGCTAGATCCGTTGACACATCTATTAGTAGAATTACAACGGCTGGCGTTGATATTCATCATAAGAACCATTAATGTAATTATCCCGAGAACTGTAATGAATTCTGTTATTATTATACAATAAATTAAAGACAATTCCCCTTACGAAAGAAAGAATATAAAATATCTATATATAAAAATAATTTTTTTATATCAACTTCAGTTTTGACAGCACAGTTTGGTGTGACTAGAGATGGTACAAACGAAATCAGACCGGTTGTGTTATCGATTGCTTACCTCTGGCGTAACTGCTCCTATCTCCTCTTCACTGACGGCGAGACCTCAGGCTATGAAGCCCTGGCCAAGGTGAGTTATAAATTATAAACAATAATTTGATAATGATATATTTCAACGTATATATTTAAAGCAACGTCGATGAAACGATACCAAAAATGTCGATTTTTTTAGACGTTGCTCTTCATTCAGATAATTTTGGGATTTTGAGCAGACCGAATGAAGTCTACTTATCAGGTTACGGTACGCCATTTTATATGTTAAATATAAAGTTAGACTACTTAAATCAGGGGTTTTTATTTTTTATTTTTATTTTTTTACCACGTGTACCCTTTCGGGTATTTTTAATGTCAGGAATGTACCCCCTCCACTTCGTTATAAAGGGAGCAAAACAATGTCAGAAAAATATTCCATTGTGTATATTTGCAAATAATGTGTTGAAGGGATGTAAGTATACATAACTCTCCTGACATGACCTGTATTATTGTAAAAGCAAAGAATTTCATAAGAAAAACTAAGAATTTTTTTTTTATTCTATGCAGTAAATTTTCTAGGTTGTGTACCGAGCTGCAGAAACAAAACACATTATTATTGCAATGTCAACAGCAAAGGGAGTTTATGAGGTTGCCAGGGCAGTGAACGCTTGCTCTTGATAGATCGATCAGTCATGAATAAACCTTCCGGACGTTTTCGTTCCAAAACGTTCTCATTTCTCACCTTATGAACGAACCCGATCACTGAATGGGTGCTTCTTTTTTTGTTTCAAAGCCTTTTCTTGTATTATATGAATTAAAAACGACTCAAAAAGGAAAGTTAGTTCAGTTCATATGGGCTAAGGATGAATATTTAGGAGGCGAATAAAAACAATTCTTAAGAATGAGTTTAAAGAATTCCCAGGAATTGGAACTTCCTGATCATCGATATCCTGGAAAGGAAGTTGTCATCCATTTGAATACTTGCTTCGTGTGGAATCTAACCCATCAGATATTATAAAAAAAACCCTTTTTTTTCCATCTGTCCATCAGCCTGTGGTGGTCGCGCATGGTAACACTGCGTCCCGGGCTTTAAATAGTTACGCTGTGTAAGTTTTAGTTAAATAAAAGGATATCTTGGTGTACATTTGCAACTGAAAAGTGTTTTAATAATTTACAGTATGCAAATGACACCGTTAATATTCGAAATAGAATATTATTTAAAGCCCGGGACGCAGTGTTACCATTCGCAAATACCACAGGCGGGTGGACAGATGGAAAAAAACAGAGTATAGTCAGCCGGGGAGCAGTTTTCGCTAAACCACAAATAGATCAGAAGCACTGGAGCCATTTACAAGTTCAATAAACTCTTCCTTAATAGCATCATTAACAAAAGCAATATCTGCATGAAAAGGTCTCTAATGATCTCTAAGTGTCCTTCAGACACATCGGGAAAGTATTTGTGTATTTCATTTTGCAGTGAGGAAACTCAATCCACTCTTATGAGCTTACCACCTTTAACTACAGTAGAAGTGTCCTGCCTGTCAGCAAGTGGGCGGCCAGGCCCGTAACCCTAACAACCCGTGGGGAACCCGTACCCACTGACAGACCCTAGGCGTACCCTGGGGTATGTGTAGCCCAGGTTGAAAACCCCTGACTTAAATGATGGATTTATGGGATAATTTGCGTGGATATTGGCCTAATTGAGAAAGTGTACGATTCCTAACCGAAGTTTAGACATTTTCTGTTATAAAGAACGAATTTTAGTCTTGCCACATAATATAAAGAAAGCAAAACAAAAAATAAGAAAAAAAGCAATATTTAATGAAGCTTTCTTTTGCAAAGCTCCGATATTGATAAGTGTGCAAGTTTTATTTTATATTTATATTGACCAGTGAACGAACTAGTACTAAACCATTTACTTTCACTTGAGAAAGTTGCGTCATGCAATAGGCCTACAATATCATATAATATTTATTTGTTCGAATAGGCCTAACTTTGAGAGCGTTACTCATTTATGGCAAGACTTTGCCGTAGGCAATAGACCTACAATACACATATAATATATATTTTTCCTATAGGCCTAACTTTGAGAAAGTTACCCAATAATGCTTTAAGATTTTGCAATATGCGATAGGCCTACAATACTCATACAATATTCATTCGTAGGCCTAACTTTATTTATGATTTATTCATATTCGAAGGACATGGCCCAATCCCTGGAGTTACGAGGGGCAGCCCTATTCGACAACTCTGCCGAAGGAACCAGCGACAATTTCACCGTCAGCGACAGAATCACAAGTGTCGCCAGAGAGGTGAGTTCTTCCTCCCTCTTTCTCAAGTCCAATTTACACGGGTCAAGTAGAGAGGCAAGTCAAGTGAGTAAGTTGACTGCCTCTCTTTGAAAGGCAAGTAGCATAGGGCAAGTGCTTGTATACACAAAGCAAGTGGATCTTACGAAGACTGTAATTAAAAATGTGTCCAAGTAATCAGTGAGATGCAGTGGCGGACTGGGTCTAAAAATTGTGGTTGCCAGGTGGCAAAACACTATAATAGTGTTCACATAACGAATACATAAAATATTTGAAAATGCACATGTGGAAACACAGAAGACAAATTATTGGAACGTTTATTTTTTACTAATAAGTGTAAATCACCTAGACATAATGTAAAGTAATACCAAATATAGATACATAATTGCTTAGTTGAATTTCTAACCAAAAGTTTAATGACATGTAAAGTAGTGTTATTTTGAAATGTTTGCAAACTAAAAATGTAATCCAATAAACCTGTAAAGAAAATCAAGAAGATACGTATAGCCTGCATTCTTTATACGTTTTCTACTTAAGTTTTCTTTCAAATAATTTAGACATACCATTGATCAGACATATGTCAAATTTTATCACCTCCCCTTTATTAAGTCTAGCCCATCAAAAGACTAGATTTATATGGTTTTGATTACTTACTTTCATAATTGTGAAATACACAAAATAAAAGTATACTAAATATACTTTCAATACAGAAGTATAACATGCATATACCAATTTATCAAGAATTTTGAAATAATATTCGGATATATCTAAGCATACATGTACTACACAATTTGTATACAGACAGCTAAAAACTACAAAAACCTATTACATGCAGTCCACTATATTAGGAGCAATCGCTTAAGTTCAGTGGAGGATTGTGCAAAACTGTTAATAATTACTTCATTATCCAGCTCATCTATCATTTCCTTTTCAATGGATGGTAACATATAAGATTCCAAGTTTTCCTCAGACATTGAATTTCTTAACCTTGTCTTTATAATCTTCAGTTTTGAAAATGCCCTCTCGCACTTTACATGGGTAACAGATAATGTGCAAATTATTTTATATAGTTCATAAAGGTTATCATATGCCTTGTCATGAAGTCTGTTGGAAGCTTGAATTTTCAGTATACAAGATGGGCAAGTAGTGTACATTTTACTGTTGGTGCAACTGCTGCCCACATTTTCACCATCATGAAGCAATAACTTTAAAACATCAAAGATTGAAGTAAAAGAAACAGTTCCAATTTCACTTGATCTCTGATGATTTGTGGAAACAACTTGATAATTCCTCTCAATGCTTCATCTTTAAGACCTTTCTCAGCAATTGTTTTAAAATTTGTAGAGTCCAAGCAAGATAAATCTTTATACAACTGTTTGTGTTGTACAAAGCGGGATTCCAGTGACTGAAGAATACGATCCATTATTAAATTAAACACATTTATTCTAAAAACAACCAGGGGATCTGAGGAGCTTCTTCATCACTAGCAAGTTCATCTGCCATTTTTATCTTCTTCTTCTTTCTCTTAACTGGCAATGCATCTTCCAAAGCATCAATTTGAAATGTTATCTGTTCATTCAAATTCATCTGCGAAATTTCCTCATTACATTTAATTACAAATTCAAAAGCCTTGCTGTGGATATTATCAAATGTTCTTGTCTGTTCCATCAACTTTGTTGTAGCTGTATCTACCAAACTCCATGCAGTAAACATATCTAATCCATTGGTATGCAGGTATTTTGATAAAGGGGATGTAGTTTCAAGTATATACAAATAAGTAAATGCAGTCAATATGGTTTCAAACTTTTTAAGACTTTGAAGAAAAACGTTGCATTATACTTTGTTTTTGCATCACACTTGTCTGATTCTTGAATCATTGTTAAGCATACCAATAAATCCACACAAGTAATCACAGAAGCATCATCAAAGCATCTAAATACAGTTGTTGCTGCATTTGATTTCCCTGACCATCTAGTTTCACCTATTAGCTTTAATCGTTTCATTTTTTCTTGTCCCAGATGTTTTCCTACTACTTCTATCCATACAGCCATTCGCTGGTATGATGCTTTTACAAATGTAGCTAAATTCTGAAGCCAATTGAAAAAGGAAACTGCAGGCACACAACATTTTGTAGTCTCAGTTATCACTAGATTCTAAACATGGGCATACCACCATACATGAACATGTTGATCTGCCACAATAGCAATTCTACTTTGTAAACCCTTGTACTGCCCATGGTAGCTTGCAGAGTCATCTGTGCGATCAGATACGCATTTTTCTGGGTCAATTTTATGACGTTGTAACGTTTTGATTAATAGATCGAAAAGTCCCTGTCCTGTTCCATCATTACTTGGTACAACGGAAAGTAGTCGCTCATAGATATTACCTTTAAGCACATATCGAATTATAATACTAAACCGATCAATGGATGAAATATCTTGCGTTGAATCAACCTGTATAGAATAGTATTTTGTTGATTAACTTCTTGCCCAATTTTTTCTTGAATCATATTTTTCATAATGTTGATTAAATAGTTTATAGTTGTTTTACTCAGGTATGTAACAAGTCCACTACGACCTTTACTGTGAACATTTCCTTGTTGTTCTAATCGTTTCATTCTCTGCTCAGACTTGCTTTGCACCGAAAAAACATGAGCTGCCATAGTACTGTCATATTGCCAATAACTGCACTATAGCTAAACAATTACCACGATTCAAAACATCGTTATCTAAAGTGTAGGCCGATTCATTTCTGTGACCTCGAAAAGGAAGTGCTTGTTTGCTGAACATCTTTATGATATCTATAATTCTCATAACAATACTTCTCTGCTTCAATACTTCTTCTCTCCTTTTATTCAGCGAAATAAGAAGTATGTGCTTAGGCCCTGGAAGCTTATAGCTACGTCATGTTTCAATATCAACATTGCACTTATTTTGCCATAGACCGTAGTACAGTCAGGATCGGCTTATCACAAATTATAATTTTGAATTTTCATTTCCTTGACATTTTTTCATCATCTTCGCAAGATCTATCAGATGCTGATAGACCAAAAGGACAGGTTACCAACAAAATCAGTGCAACTCACTTCTTAAGGTAATAACACTTCAGTCACTAGTCAAATACATTACTGTACTGCTACAGAACTGACTGTGTACGTGGACGACGGCTGAGGCGTGTTGAGCCGCTGCAGTCCTACCACTGCACAGTTGCTGCAAGGAATAGTCATTTTCAATGCCCACAATGCACTTTAGATAAGGGATCGTCCCCGTGTGTCAATGTGTGTATTAATATGCGTAATATATACTTAGTTAACTTATATAAAGGAAAAGATATCAACAGATGGCAACCTAAATGACACTAACGAAAATCGGGATATTTTAATCTTGACAACAGTGACTGATCGTGTTCCGTACCTGTACCGTGCTGTACGATACTTGTGAGTTGTTCTCTCTCTCTCATACATACATATATATATCACACATACACACACAACACCGTATGCGTGTGTGTGTGTGAGAGAGAGAGAGAGAGAGAGATTTGATTGATTAAAAGGAATCTTTACCCAGCTCTTTGAAGAGAAAGCTGCATATAAAGTATACACACACATATATACATATATATAAATATATATATATATATATATATATATATATATATATATATATATATATATATATATATATATATATATATATATACATATATATATATATATATATATATATAATTCACAATTATATTAATATATATGTTTTGTCTTCTAAAAATAGCCATTTCTTTTCTTATATTCGAGTTTGAAGATATTTCCTATTGACATATAGAAACATATATATTTCACAAAATGATTTCACTTACCATGCTGCATATACTAGTGACAAATAAATCTTTACTTTCCCTCACTGTCATGCAAATCGCATCTGTTGTGTGGGATGGACAATAACCAGTAATATTCTAAGCCAGGGGCCTCTTGGAGCCCAACTAGTCATAAGTCGCTATATATATATATATATATATATTATATATAGATATATCTATATATATATATAATATATATATATTATATATATAACCTATTTAGAAAGGAATTTGTTCAGTATTGAAATTTTCCATGATCTTATGTGTAAAGGGCCCATGTGTAAGGGGCCCACTTGCCATCGGGCAAGCTGGCAACCTGGCCAGTCCGCCACTGGTGAGATGTTAGATATAATTGAGGAGGAGGTTACTAATTTGGGTATAGGGGATTGGATAAAAAGGAGAAATGAATATGAGGCTTCAGCAATGCTTTTAAAAGAGCTGTATTGTGAAGATCCCGGTGAATGCATATAGAATAGATCGTGCTCAAGAATGTCCCCGAGAGTTTCTGATAAGCTACTTAATGCAGTTGGCCCAGACCAGCCTAAAATCTAATCAGAGATAACCCTTACATATCTAGCAACTGGGTACTATTCATTCGGAAATCTGCAGTTGCTTCGATTTCTAAAAATCATCCCAGAAGTTAGTGACGCCATTTTGCAACAAGCTGCTTGAATATATGAAGGTATAAGATACGCAAAATGAAAAATTATGTTTTATGATGTTCATTTTTTAGACTATCTTGTTTGGATGATTTTATCTACCTTATTTTTGGAAAATAAATTAATTTTCTAGTACGAAAATTAAAATATATTCTGAAAGATGATAAGGGTTGTCAAGTGAATGTTCACACAGGTCCAGTAGATGTAGCAAGTAAGTTAAGGAGCCAGTGATGAATGGAGAGGAAGCAACTTGCCTCAGATTAGACCTAGTGTCTATTCACTTGACTTGCTCTTCACGTTGACTATACTCTGTTTTTTTCCATCTGTCCACCCGCCTGTGTTGTTTACGTATGGTAACACTGCGTCCAGGGCTTTAGAGAGTTACGCTATGTATAAGTTTTAGGTAAATAAAAGGATATCTGGGTGTACATTTGCAACTTTAAAGTGTTTTAATAATTTACAGTATGCGAATTACACCATTAATATTCGAAATTATTGTTGAATGTAAGCTAAATGTAACTATCTAAAGCCCGGGACGCAGTGTTACCATGAGAAAACACCACAGGCGGATGGACAGATGAAAAAAAAAAGAGTATAGTTACTTGCATACTTGACTTGCCTCTCTCTCTCTACTTGACTCGTGTCAATGAGCCTACAGTGTCTCTGGAGTGACCAGCGTATTGTCTTTTCCTCCGGCGCCCACAGGTACGACTCCACTTCCTCTGCGTCGTAGTCGTCGTCGTGAGCGACCGCCTGATTTTCCTGGAGTCCTTCGCCGAGTCGTCCTTGAGAGGACGCCTCCTGTCGGGGACTTCCACTCTGATCGCCGTGGGACGTCTGCGCCCTCAGGACGTGGAGGCCCTATCGGCTCACTGGACCTTTTCCATGTACAATGCGCTCGTCTTCGCTCCAGAATCCCCCGACGGGACCTCCTCCAACGGGAAATCCTCCAGCGGGAGCTCCAAGAGGTTTGGGAGTCTCTGTCTTATCTTCAGGAATCTCGTGATTTCGAAATCTTATATGCTATATCAGCGATATATAAGGAATATGGCGCCTGGAAAAGCTATCAATACATCACCCCAACCTATTTCAGATGGAACATGTATTACCACATGCCTTTCACAGCCTCCGGCGGGCGGTGGATCAAATTAGGATACTGGCTCCGTTCCCGGGGACTCATCTTGCAAGAGGACCGGCCCCTGCTCCCACAAAAATTCTCAAAGTAAGGCAGCGCAACCATTTCTCCTACCTACTACATGTCTGTCTTGTTTTCTCAGAGTAATATATTTTTCCGTTGTCCCATATATTTTTCGCTTGCTCGGGGAGTGAGCCTTCAAACTACTTTGTTGTTGATATCTATTATTTATTTATCAGAATATAAGTTTTTTTAAGCTTAAAAATATCTCTAGTGGTTGTAATACCTTTTATTTGCAGTTTCCAATATACATGATTTACTCTAAGGAATATAGTAAAGAAAATGTCAGTGACTACGCCAATAGGCCTATAGTTATAATGTAATCTACCTAAGTACTATTCTCTCCCTTTTTCGTTCTCATGATTTTTTGTCTCATCTGCTTTTCGTCTTGGAAGCATTATACATTATATTTGTTCAAATTCACATCGTATTGAAGAAAATGCTTACCTTTGCAGATAAATAAATAAAAATAAATAAATAAATAAAATAAAAGTTGAAATGTCAATATAAACATCTTACCATCATCTGCAAGTAAAAGTGTGTCACCATAGACTGCCTTAATTTTAATTAAATAGTTGCCTCAAATCTACCGTTATTTTCACTTTTAACGTCAACACTTTCGAACAACGAGCTGGTTATATGGAAAGTTCTCGCTCATTCTCATCATCGTTCGAAGGCACTCGATCCCTGATTCGCGTCTCACCAGATATGCAGAGAGAATCGTCATATCTTCTTAATATAATGGCCGTTATATCTGTCCGTCCGTCTGTCATTCAATCATGGCCAAACGGCAGGTCCGATGGGCATGAAGCTTGGCAGGGTTATAGTGGGGACACCTAAGATGGTTTATAATGGTGGTCTTGGTTTCATCCTACCTTCCCCCCACCCGGCTCCGAAAGGGGTGGAGGTGAGAAGGGATTCCCTGAAACGGGGCTGGTTATGGCTGTAGACTTAGTTACTTTACGAATTTGTCATACATATATGTTTACATATGTTTGCTATTTTTACTAAAGAGTTTAGTTTCCTTACAACTCAAAGTATTGGGGGATCTCGTGAGGACCATTCATCTGCTTAACTTAATTTAGACTATTCAAAAACCTCAACACATCAAATAATCCAATCAAAGATTTGCTAGAAAAAAACAATACCTTCATAAACTTCCACTCCCATATTTCTCCTCATGTGTGGCTACTATTCTACCCAGAATTTATCTCTGGTATTCTATATCCACACCATAGGCATATCTCGAATTCACATCTCAAGCCCTTTCACTAGAATTTATCAAATCAAATCAGTCATATGCTACTACTATGAAATCAGCTGCAACTCGCCAGTGTTGAGATTTTAAAAAATAACGCTTTTCTCCAATAAACTTTACAGTATTGCACATGTTTTTGGCCATTAACTGTGCCGCATACTTTTACACGTTTCCTTTGAATTCGTGGCACAGTGATTTCGAGTCGGCTTTGGTGTCAGAGTGTATTCGTTTGTCGTTTTTACCCAACATTTCAAATAGCTACACTCCGATCTGCGCAAGGATTTTTCAAAGCAACTTTTAAATTCACTCTATTTAGGAAATTTAAACTCACACTCTTTTGCTTTTTGGTGCTGCTATTCCTTCAGTCATGACAACCGTGAAATCATTTGAAACTGTTCTGCTTTCGCAAGCAATTTCGAACTAGGCCGAATAACTGGGTTCACTTATCAAAGGCAGCCATGACAACAAAACCCCGAGGAAAGACGACCACAGTACCAGTGAAGTCATATTCTGCCGCTGCTCACGAGTGTTAGACCCATAGATATAGATTGGACTCTCTATATCTATGGTTTATGACTATTTATCTATATAGATCTCGGGTGAAGCAATGCTCTATTTCACCAGTAAGCTGTGGGTCGGATCGCGCCTTGTTTTATTACTTAGTCTACTTCTATCAACCCTTCTGTTATATGTCATACTTTACAACCTCAAAAATGGAGCGATTTTATAAGTGAATATTATTTATATTCCCTGGAATTACTCCAACTCATAATTAATCATGTATTTCAGGCTAAAATCACTATATTACTAACTGGATGACGCAATGTATCCCGTTACCTTCCTTGACGTTAAATAACTTTTAATACCCTTTCTAGCATAAGTGAAATAATATTATACTATTATTACAAAGCGCTTTGCACCCTTCAGGATTCAAAGCTAAATTTAGTTGTTTCTTATTATATTCTTTAACTTCCAGGAACAGAACCATTATTAAATTCCGACCAGCGATATATTTAACGAAAAGGTATCACAAACAAAAAAAATATTTCTTATCACAGCAGAGAGAGAGAGTATAATGCCACTGCATGTTTTCCCATTTTTGAGAGGTGAATGTGTTTACTCTGCACGTTTCGTTAATGGGAATATATATATTATTTTGTAATGATATATATTCCTGAGGAACAATGGATCTAACACTTTTAACGTTTTCCGATAATGGGGCGTAAAGTAATTGTTGGTATCTTGATAGGTGTTGCTTTGTAAAGTGCACTATAAATATATAGATATCCCAAACACATTATGTATATGGATATATTATCTATATTATATTATATATATATGGAGAGCGAGAGAGAGAGAGGAGACCGAGAAGAAGAGGAGAGAGAGGGAGAGAGAGAGAGGATCGAGAGAGAGAGGATTCTGCGCGTGCGCTGTTTGTTGTGAGAGAGAGAGAGAGAGTAGAGAGAGAGGAGAGAGAGGAGAGAGAGAGAGAGAGAGAGAGAGAGAGGAAACTTAAATCCATCCTCCCAACAGCCTGTACGGCGCCACCGTCAATATCAGCGCTCTTCCATACAAGCCTTACTGGATGGAAGAGACGAACTCCAAAGGCGACATAATCTACTCAGGCTCTGACAAACTGATGCTGGATGCCATGGAATCCACTCTCAACTTCACCATGAGGGCTCTGAAGGTCTCAACTTGGGATGAGGTAGGGGGGAATAATATTTATAAGCCTTTCAATGTACCGTATTCATCACCTGACGCACTCAGACACTCTGTAAGCAACCTGGCTTGACCAAAACCTACAGATGTTTGTTTAAGAACTTGGAAATTGTTAGTATAAGTTGCAAATTAATTCTTAGAGTGGACAGGTCCCTTTTAATCATTAATATTGCTGGAGTATGGTGAGAATAACCGAGTACAAACTTCATTTGCTCATCCGAGAGGATTTTTAGCTTAGATGAAGTGGAGAAAGGAAGGATTCTACTTAGGACCATCTTCTGGGTTAATAATTCTATCTTCAGGCTTATACTACTCCGAAAACAGTCAAATTAGGATGGTATAATATCTGTACTTCTACTATGCATAGTTTAATTCCTAGATTTAGAGGATTAGGTTGTCAAAGTAAATTCAACTAATTCCATTGTCAATTAGAAAAGGTATATTTGTGCTAAAATCAGAGATGTGAACATATTTTTCATAACTGAAAAAAAGACATTTTATTAGACACCGAAGGTCCAGTGCTCTGGTTCCCAGAATTATTCCTGGTAATGATCTTACCTTTCCACCGACTATTACAGCAATAATATAGCATATTACCTTCCTCTATGATAAAGGAACGAATGAGATGATTCTGACTACTCTGCTGAACCTCTAGCTCTTAAAAGACACTGAAGCCTTAGAGCAATTTTTTGTACAGGTCTCTTGAATCTAACTAGCTTTCTCTACAGGTAGTCCAGAGGGTGTTGGAGCGCAAAGCGTGGACTGCACCCATAATCCATGCTGTGTACCCAGCACGACTGAAGCGATTCGATTTCACGAGGACGTACGAACACGACATCAACCAAGCTTTCGTCATGGCAAAGCCTGTTCTTAAGCCCCAGTGGCAGAGTCTGTACTATCCACTGACCAATGAAGTGTGGCTTTGCATCTTTGGAACGCTCCTGATATCCTGCGTGGGACTGATTGGGGTATGTCAGCTTGATTTGGTCTCTGTCTTTCTGTTGAAGAGATTTTCCAGTTTCAATGTCAGCTAGAATAGGACAAAGCACCAAGTGAAAACTGAGGGTTTAGAAGCAAAATAATGTTTTTCGGGAATCACAGCCTTGAACACAAAATATATGATCCACACAATCTGATCTCTCTCGCCAGGTTATCAGAGGATCAGAGCAAATGCAACAGCACAAGAAAATTGCCTCAGGAGGTGTCCTTCTTGAAGTACTGGGAACACTTTTGGGCCAGGGGGGCCTCAGTGATCGTTTACCTGCGAATTTTTCGACGAGATTGTTAGTACTTATCTGGCTGTTCTTCGCTTTCATTGTGGGAACACTCTACAAGGGGAACTTGGTGGCTTTTCTTGTGGCACCCAGATACCCTCCAAGGCCAGAGACATTGGAAGAACTGGTGAAAGTTGTTAAAAGGTACAGCAGAAGTTGAATTTCTATAAATTCTCATTTTGACAGATAGGCATGATATGGTATAGCCATCTTTCACACCACCTCACAGTGTAGTGACCTTTTCCACACACAGGGTAACAATGCCTTCCTTTGGAGACACACTGCGAGAACTCCTGAGGAACTCCGAAACAGATTCCCTGAGATCCCTTGGCAACATGATGGTGTTAGGGTATGACGTTGATGAAGGCTTGAGACTGACTCTCCAGAACAAGTAAGCAAAATGTGAAGGTCCTAGGAGAGATCTCTATAGGATTATTGGTAATGATGACTGTTGGAGTATAATATCTGTCAGTATTTCTGTAGCTACTAATTAAGCTTGCTACAGTACAGTAGATGAACTAGACCTCTGAGAGAGATTCCCAGGTTTCACTAGAATTCATGCTGATTTACTTGGGCCATTTAATAAATCCTGTATTATCCTGAAAACTGTCATTAGTGACTTAATGATAGGGAATAGATTTTAACAGTTTTTTCTGTAGATTTTCACTTGATCATCCTCAAGAATTTTTCGTAAAAAGTGGAAAATGGGGAGTGATAGAAAATAAAAAGTAGAAAGGTTGTTCTAGGCCATTTCATTCGCTCTTTCTTGACTCACAGATACCCACATCTCGGTTCGCTGCGTTTTCTCCAGTACCAAGTGGCAGAGCATTACACAGAGGCCGACGGCACGTCTCCCCTTTATCTGGGCAGGGAAGGGGTCATGCCAATTCTCAATGCGTGGCCTATACCCCACGACGCCCCTTTCAAAGAGGATCTGGATTTCGTCATCCTAGGATTGATAGAGGTGAGTGTTAGTTTCTGGTCGCCATTAAACTTGTTCAGTAATAATTTCTGTCAAGGAATATTAGGCCTATGATCCATAATGAAAGCTTTTAAGAGTCTTCCATACTCGTTTAATCACTTTACATTAACAATAACAACAACAACCAAACAACCATATACAACAGTAACCTAACGGTAACAACCTTCCTCTCTCCCTCAGTATTATCAATTTGTCAGGAAACATTAGGCCTATAACATAAAAAGAAGGTTTCCAAGAGTCTCCATAGCTCTTTTCTAATCATTGTACAGTAACAACCACAGCAACAATAACAATATAAATTAAATTAATAATCCAAGTTGCCTAACTCCAACAACCCTTCCTTCCCACCCACCATGTCACCCAGGGAGGCATCTACAACAAGTGGATGGAAGACTGGCTAAACGAAGCCAAGAAAGTAGGCCGACAGAGCCGCAGGAGGCAGTTGGAAGCAGGCGTTCCCCTGGAGAGCTGGACGGGAGATTTCCCCACAGAGGCCTCCATCGACAGCGAGCCGAGGGCTCTCACTATCGTCCACTTCCAGGGGCCTCTGATGCTCCTGGGCTTCGGTATGGTCTTCGCGGGTGTGGCCTTCATAGTGGAGAGCTTCGTCGAGTGGTATTCTTCCGCCAAGGCCGGGGAAATTAGACTCAGGTTGAAGGAACAGGCTATAGAGAAGTTATTTTAGGCTACGTGATATTTAAATGGAAGCCATTCTTATTTTTTTTCTTTAAATTTCGAAATTTACGCATTTATTTAAGATGTATTTGTGATTGGTCTATTGCTATAAAAAACAGCTGTGTGATGAGTTACTGTTTTATTTTCCAAAATTCCTGGGATTTAGTGAGTACATAATAACTGCTTATAGTGTTTGAGTACTGCCTAATATTTCTAATGGTGGCTTTTAAATCTTAAAATGTAGCCTGTATGATATGCTACATGACATATATTGTAAGGACAATGTCCTTTCGCTATTTCTGTTCCACTATAACAACATGCTAAATTCTGATGTACATCATCTTATGTAGAATTCTCTGGCCTTTCTGCCGATATAATTACCATGTATGAATACAGGCTGTGTCTAGTTATTTATCTATATATGTCTGTAAGAAAACACAAATCGGCTGGCCCAGATATAGTTCTCTCTCGCTTTGGGTAAAAAACCTATGGGCTGCTCTGTGAGCAAGAGCCCGTGCTAGCATAAGCTTAATCTAAAACAACAACAACGTAATAAACATCAGTACCCAGTTAGCTGTCTCTCTCCCTTGTCCTCACAACTGGTGACCTCCCGAATTGGATGGCGACACAGAGGTATTGGCTCAGCCATTAGCGGACTCATTACGACTGCTCACCTTCAAAGAACCTTTAATGGCGCCACAGTCCAGATCTTTGAAAATTCCTCAGTTGGATGACGCCAGATATCCTTTTGGCCCGCCGACGTCGCTGCTGTACCTGTGGGCCTGCTTGCTCCACCTGACGCCGCCGCCTGTGGGCCTCCTCGACCGCCCTGACGCTGCTGTCGTTCCTGGGGGCTCACTCGGCCCACCCGACGCCGCTGCCGCACCTGAGGACTTCCTCGGCCCAACCGGAGCCACCGCGGCACCTGAGGGTTCCATAGTAATGGTCTTTGGGGTGGGAGTATATGTAAGGAGAACGTCCTTTCGCTATTTCTATTCCACTAAAACAACATGCTAAATTCTAATGTAGATCATCTTACGTAGAATTCTCTGGCCTTTCCGCCGATATAATTACCGTGTATAAACGCAGACTGCTTCTGTAGTTATTTATATATGTCTGTAAGTAAACACAACTCAGCTGGCCTAGACCCAGTTTTCTCTCGCTTCGGGCTGGGTACCACTTTATATCACCCTGCTAGCCAGCAGTACTCTACATATTGTTTCAAAACCATTTGCATTTTTATTGATGTACACAAACAAGAGAATTGTTATAATGTATCTAAAGGGTTATTGATAATCCATACTTAATTTCTCATATGCATGTATATATATTCATAATTTTGTCCATATGTGTGAAATCTATAGGGGGTGCTGCAGTTCCACAGTGGCTATAATGACGTGTCACCACTGCATGATATGATATGACCGTGTAGTAGACCTCATGTTCTATGATGAATTGAGCATTACTATGTCATACTGAAATTGTCTTGGTTCTTATAGTTTTGAAAGGTGGATTCAACGCGTCTATACTGCCTTTTTTTCAAGCAATATCTCGAAAGAACCTGTCTTTCCTCATTCACATACTTTGGTTCATGCATTTCTTGTGATTTGAAACAAATCCTCAAATTCATGTATGCGTTGCACCCTGTCTACACACACGAGACTTCATATATCCCTTTATCATATTTCAGGAAACTTGGGTTTGGCAGCTGATAAAAGCTTTCAGCCTTAATTTTGATCCATAATTATACATGCAAGGTTTTAACTACATATGGCATTTATATCTTTTACATTTATTGTTTTACTGAGATCCACCTTAAATTTGAATGTATTTCCAATTCTAGACATCATCTGTAAGTGACTAGGACATATAAATTCTTTAGTATTTCTGTTGTGACTTATGGAGTTGTCTAAAAAAAAAAAAGAAAAAAGAAAAAAAGTTCACAAAACATTTCTGAATATGCAACTTGGTGACAATTTCATTTCTGAAATCCAGGTTTAGAATGAATATAAATACTTTATCTTATCAGCAGTTCTAACTTCTCTTGTCTGATAAGTTCATGTAGAATAAGCCAAGAGGCTTATTCTACATATTGGTTGATATTGAAGTTACCAATAAATGTGTGATGGAAATAGATCTCCAAGAGTACTTCCATGTCTTTCACCTTTTTAAGCATTTTTCTTTTTAAGTCATGCTGGTCTTGCCAGCATTAATCTATACATTCGATTTTAAGCGTTTTAATTATTTGCTTACAATGTTGCAAAGGTTTACCATATTTGCGTCTAATAAGTAAGATTTATATTGGTAAATATTAGCTACATTTCCCTTGATTAGCGATTTTAACGGTTTGGTTACTCGCAACTAATTTGATAATAGGTACGAGTGTATTTTATTCTTTTTTCATACTTAAAAAAAATAATAAAAAAGGTTATATTAATATTTCTGTTTAGCTTACTCAAAAACCGCTGACAATTTAGGAAAAAACCATTCAGACGTACAGAGAATCACGAAATTGATATATATCAGTTTAAACCACATAATCACTTTGCTTAATGCGTAATTAGTAAAAATCATAAAAACAAAGATTTCTTAAATCTTATCGAAGTTAGTCATTAAAGTTACGTTTTCTTTAAATGAACTCAACGATGCCTCTGAGAGAATGGATAAATTCCAGTTGTATTTTAGTGAAAAATCTACATAATTATGAGATCCACCGCTCATAAATGGTAATGAATATTCTATAATGAATATGAAAGTTGCATTTTTCATAATTGAAAGGATGGAAAACATGGGGGTTCGATACAAAAAAAAAAAAAAAAAAAAAATGTTAAAGTTATAACTAACACTTGGACACGGTAACCTGGATGCTGATTTTGGTAAGGTATAGTAAACGTCGATATATATCCCATATTTATTCAATAAACCTTATATATTTATTTATTTTATATAGTAAGGCCAGTATTTTTTTTGAAGGATGCAGCTTATGTTTAAAATCATGGTATTTCTATATAAGCATTCCGCATCGTTCGTCCCCGCGAATATGAAAGCCACCAAGGGGCGTCTAATGTATTTCGCCGTGTTTAGTACGAGCCCCTTGGGTTTTATTACTGTCGTCCGAATAAGTATTACTTAAAATTCTTGTTCAGGAGGTAAAACTGCATAGAAAACCCGCAACTGCCATAGTCGAGGCTGCCGCGGAATAGTACCATAGATCTACCAAAATTCATTGTAATGTAAGTAAGTTTTATAGAGAAAATAGGATTTGCTACAGCTAATACTAAGGTACCGGGTACCTGTAGATTATCCTACAGGTAGTCTATCGCTTTAGTAATCTGTAGAGTAAATATCATAACTGCAACTTATATATATATATATATATATATATATATATATATATATATATACTATATATATATATATATATATATATATATATATATATATATATATTATATATATATGTGTGTGTGTGTGTGTGTGTGTGTGTGTGTTTGTATTAATTTGATAATATATGTGCCTTTCATGGCTGATATGATGTTTTAATTCCTCATATCTCTAGGGTGACCCTATTTAGGTAGTAGCTAGATATCGAGGATGTACTACCTAAATAGAGCGAATTAAAGATGGGGCTACAAGGTACTAATTCATGGGTACTAGGGGAAACAACCGACTGGACTAGCTGAGCCACTTTCCACCGCGTTTGAAGCCACCTTACGAAAAAGTACATTAACACATACTGACACCGGAGATGGTCATCAGTCACGAGTTGTTGGTGGTGAGAGAAGGAGCTCGAGACCTTTACTCTCCTTTCGAAGTAAGTATTTTCTCCAAAGTTAGAAATGAAGGTCCTATTTTAAGATTAAACAGAGGGTAATGAAAAGTCTGGCTCTATACGCAGTGCACACTACCTCCATGCCGCTTTCGAAATTTTTACTTACAACTCGGAATATTTATAAGATTGACGCCATCTCGATGTTTGCAGAGTCGCTTGTGTCAATAAACTGCCCATTCCATGTGCTAAATCCGCACACCACTTGTAGGGAGGGCGGTGATGGTTCGGAAACTTTTTTTTTTTTAATTTCTATCTAAGAGTTTAAGGAGCAGAGATGTTGACATGTCAATGTGTAGCCTCATCATCCTACATTTACGAGTGAATTTGGTAAGTCGTATACTTTACTATACTTGAAGCTATTTGCCTTCAAATAAAAATTTCCAAAATGTCCGAATCATCCCCACCCATGGGGATGATTCGGACAGTTATTATAATTGATATTTACCTTTAAGTCAGATGATAAATGAAACAAATACCATACGAAATGTTTAACTGAAATACTCAAAATCAACTTAAAAGATTATTCTCTCCATACCTGGTGATTGGCAGACAGAAAATGTAACTGAAATCCACGATGTTTGCTGAGAATAAATATTAAAGTTGGCTTAAAGAATATTGAATCCTTAAAAAAAAGAAAAAGAAAAAAATTAGATATCCTCGCCTGCCAATGATTAAATAACCGAAATATGCTTGTATTTATTCTCTCCATAAGTAAACACCAAACACAAAATGTAACTAAAATACATGACATTTGTTGTGCCTAAATTTTATTTAATATTGGCCTAACGAACTTTGAAATACCCCTGCTTTCTTTTAATACTATGCTGAACTGAAATTGGAAGCATTCCAATTACTGCCTCTTCACCAACAGTTGCTTTATCCTCAATTTATGGAAATGTAAAACTATTAGTAGCAAATTTCTGTGATTTTCTTAAATAAGAAATCTGAAATTCATCATACGCGTCTAAATTGCTTGTTAATTTACCTACATAACAGACTTAGCTACATTTTACTGGATCTATTCCAACAAGAACAAAGTCTCACTACTCTGGGAATTTATCAATGAAACCAACTTCTGTGTCTCTGATCTCCTCTTCCAAGATGTCAGAACAATTATTATTGTTAAGCTCGGCTGTCAAGAGATCTTCAAGACGACGATGAAGGTCTTCATCACTGGTTTGGTCCTCTGTGTTGAACTTTTTAGTATCTTTTCTTGCTTTTTGATGTTCTTAAGGTATCATTTCCAAACTTTATTTCCTTCTTGGCTGGGATTTTTGGCTTTTACTTCTGTTCTTTCTGTTTATGTTCAAGCTTTTCTGGAGTGTCCAATGGAATCATGCATCTTCCCTGCTTTCTGCTTTTAGCTGTCTCCTTCGTCTCTCCTGCTTTTGGAAATGGTCGAATATTCTCGGGAGAAAACTGGTCAACCCTGTTTTCTATCTTTCTTCACATAATCATGTTCTACCTGAACCACCCTTTTCTCGAAACTCCTTAAGTGTATTTCTATAGCAACAGCAGCATCCCTTTCCCCATTGGTTTTCTTCTTACTATACTCTCGTCCCATGATAGGCTTTAAGGAACTAGAATCAATCTGAAGCAAAGGATAGGCTATTTTTTTGTAATGAGGGGTCCTATGATGGGTTTATGAAGTAAGGGGGCTAATGAATGGATACATAAAATATAAAGTAAATTTGTTAGTGAAAATCTTTTTGTTCTTAGTCGGAGTTCATAATTAGTAAAACATTCCCTAGGAGGATGCGAATCATCCCTACCCTAGACTGTCCGAACCATCCCTCACAGATCATAACCATTTGATACACCCTCAGCCATATATATCCTTTGAGATTACAGGTGGGTAACAGCTACAACATCTTCGTCATACAGTACAAATTCACACCCAAACTGATCATCAACTTCCTTTTCATATTCACTACACCACACCTTACGATTCAAAAGTCAAAAATTGCACAGGAAATGAGAAAAACCACAAAATTTAACCTCTATACTAAAGTATGCGCCATCTCTCAACCAAAGTCCATGTGTAAACAAACTCTCGCTATTTCACGTGATTATTCGGAGCTGAGGGCCCCGTCAGTTTTCCAGGAAATGTACTGTCCGGACCATCCCACTGTCCGAATCATCACCGCTCTCCCCTACTATTTACCACTGAATTATCCCTTAAGTCCCATTATTAATAATTAGTGCAACAGGAGTTTATGTATGTAAACCAGGTAATATCATAATTATTATTATTATTACTATAGCCTATGGTTCATCCACAGGGTTCTTTCTCAAATAGTAAGGTGATAATCTAAGCAGTAAAAATGAAAAAGTTGAACAACCAGCGGGGAACACTGAAATGAATGGATTAAAAATGATGGGCAGAAAAATACCCTAATGGGGCGGTATTTCTACAGAAGCAATCCGCGGTGGCCTAGACTATGGCAATTGACGTTTTCCTATGTTATTTTACTTACTGAACAAGAATTTAAAGTAATACTTATTCGGACGACTGTAATTAACCCCCAGGGGTCAGTACTAAAAACGGCGAAATACAGTCATCAATCCACAACCTCCACTCACAGCCTTTCATCTACAATCATCCTCCTACAACCCTCCCCCTACAGCCATCAATCCACAACCTCCACCCACAGCCTTTCATCTACAGTCATCCAACTACAACCCTCCTCCTACAACCTTCTACATAACAACCATCCATCAACAGTGTTTCACCTGCAGCCTTATACCCTCAACCATTGACATGTCATCCACCCATAACACTCCATATACAACCTAACAACCACAACCAACAGTCATCCACCCATAACCTTCCTCTCATAACCCTCCAATGACAGTCATCCACCTGGTCACTACTCACAACCATCCACACACAACCGTACACCCACAATCCTCCACTCGCATATCTTTCAATACAAAACCATCCTCCCACAACTAAAGTTACAACCTTTCACCCACAACCATCCATTGCCCCCATCAAAACCCTCCAACCATAACCCTAAACAAACAGCCCTCCACCCATAACCCTTCACTCACATCCCTCTCTAATAACCCTTCACTCACATCCCTCTCTAATAACCCTTCACTCACATCCCTCTCTAATAACCCTTCACTCACAACCCTTCAATCACAGTCATCCACCTGGTAATTACCCACAACCATCCATATATAACCCTCAAACCACAGCCATCCCGCCACAACCTTCCACCCGCCGTAATCCACCCACAGCCTACACTCCATTCACAACCCTCCTCCCAAGACCTGCTCTCCACCCACAACCTTCCACACACATCCTTACACCCACGACTATCTAACCACAGCCATCCACCCACAACCTTAAACCCACGATTTCCACCCACAACCTTACATTCACAACCCTTTCCCCACAACTATCCACCCACAACCCTTCAACAGCCCTCCACCCACAACAAGTCTGAGAGAGAGAGAGAGAGAGAGAGAGAAGAGAGAGAGAGAGAGAGAATTTTGCAAAGTTTTTAACCTGTAGGAATCTCCCCTTAAAATCATGTAATACGTATTATGTAGACTTGCTTAAATGCTATAGTTAGAGCAGCTGTAAGTACTAGGCCTAGACTCAACAGTGCCATGCACCTAACATTTATACTTTCTAGTCTTTGGAATTTATTCTTAAGATTATATCAAATTCCAAAGACTAGAAAGTATAAATGCTAGGTGCATGGCACTGTAGAGTCTAGGCCTAATATTACAGTTGCTCTAACTGTAGCATTTAACTAAGTTTATATAAAATGTATCACATAATTTTAAGTGAGATTCCTTCATGTTAAACACTGCAAATTTCTCTCTCTCTCGGCAGGTATTTTACAGACGAGTCCAACCCTCCCTATTTATCCGGGCTTGGGACCGGCGCTGAGAGTTGGGGCTGGCTAACCAGCCCCAACTCACAGTGGCTAGGTTAGAATGTTGTTTTATCCACAGCAGGAAAATGAATCAAGTTGATCCGGTGAAGCTCTGTTGCCGAGCTCCTCCTGACAGACTTGAGAAAAAAAGGCTTAAACACGAATGGGTCACAAAATGGCCTGGTGACTATGGGGGTGAACGCAAACACCCAAAGCAACATAAGAGGAACTACCATGAACACCTTCTGGGGGGTGGGGGATGGGGGGCGAAGGTGGGGGGAATCATGGCGGGTCCCTCTCATGGTGCTGAAGATGTGCGCTCAGCTATTACCGTCTAGGTAACTAGACGGCAATGGCTCAACCCCATGGTCACCGAGCCAGTCTATGACTCATTCCTGTTGTTGGCCTTTTTTGGGTGGGCCTTTTTGGGTGGGCCCTTTTGGCTGGCCTTATTTTGTGGGGTGGGGTGTCACAGCTCACCCACCCCTCCTGCTGTGGAAGGCAAAAGGTAATCAAGATTTGCCTCTTTTTTTTAGCCTTTGGCCATTAACTGCAGCACCTTCATCGGCCTATCCTACAAATGGTCCATTTTGCCTTCTGCCATAAGAATTTCCACACATTCTTCATTGCCATTTACATCATCAGGTTGAGCCTGCTTAGTCTTCATAGCCTCCTTCATTGCCCTGCGTCTCTCATCCAGTAGTTTCTTACGGGCCTCATCTCGCGCTTTCGTCTTCTCAGCGCAAGGTTTAGTAGGTCCTTTCTTAACTTGAACTGGTTTCCTCTTTGCAGGGCCTTTAGGAACATTGGTAGTTGCGCCTGTACTTAGTTCATGTTTCCATCCATGACTTTTAAGGTCACCAATTTCTTCAAAAAGTTGGTGTACATTACCCACCTGAATGGAAACCATGTCCCAAAAGCCAGCTAGATCTGCAGCTATTATAGCAGGCTCCTCTCCTTTAGGACCATCTATATTTTGTTGGCAGAGGCCTCTGAACTGCTCTATCTTCTGCGAGATGAGGAGGCGCGCCTTTCCAGTTGCTGCGAGGACCTTTCCTTGCACATCCTCACTCATTTGCAGCCTAAAGGTTGTCATGTCAGATTCTGCAGTGTTTATTAGGTCTTGCAATTTGGAGACTTCTTTTTCTACTATTTTTAAATAGTGGCTTCCATTCTTCTCCTGTTCTTTCTTCCTGGCTTCCATCGGCTCCTCCTCGCTCAGGCAAAGTTCCTCATCTCCTAATTTCCTTGTCTTTCCATCGTTTTCCTCAGCATTTATGACTTTTTCGACCTCACATTCATTCTGCTGTTCCTGGAGTGAAGTACATTTGCTTTCAAGAGTGATCACTCTTTTCTGCAACTCTTCAATGCAATGTCTGTCATTCAAGGAGTCTAAATCTCTTGCTGCGACGAGGACGTTCAAATGATCTAATTCCAGTCGTTGATTTGCCATCAAAGCCTGGTTCTTCTGATTTGTATTCTTCAGAAGTCTATTTTCATTCGCCAGAACATCAACTGTTTCTTCAACTTTTCTGATGTTTATCTCGGCCTCCTGGGTAACAGCGATCAATTCTTCAGCGTGTGAAAGTTTTTCAGTGGCCAAAGCTTTTTCCAGATCGTGGATCCTCTGCATGAGAGCATCCTCTTTCCTTTCAGTCTCGTCCTTTTCCCGGAGGTGTTCACGGTTCTTTTCGTAGGCCAATTCCAGTTCCTTCTTCAAGATATTAAGAGCATCCTGCAAGTCATTCAGCTCACATCGAACCCGGAGGTTTTCGTCAGCTGCTGTCTTGCGGACCAATTTTTCGTCCTGCAATTTTATGAGTAAGAGTCCACAAAGTCCTCCCAACAGTCCAGCAAAACAGTTCTCCCGAAGGAAACCGCCAATAGACCAAGAGGGAAGGACATTCTGTGATATAAGAGATAAATCCTCAGGTTCCTTTGAAGGGACCTGGGCCATCAAAAAGCTAGGAAGTCCTCCCAACAGTCCAGCAAAATGGTTCCCCTGAAGGAAACCATCAATAAACCAGGAGGAAAGGACTTCCTGCCATACAAGAGATAAATCCACAGTTCCCTTTGCAGGGAGCTGGGACATCAAAGACACCATTAGTCCTCCCAAAAGTCCAACAAAACGGTTTCCCAAAAGGAAACCGCCAACAGACCAACAAAGGAGGACTAATGCCAATACAAAAGATAAAACCACAAAACCCTTTGCAGGGATCTGAGCCATCACAAAGTCGCTAACACTATTCACAATTGAAGTAAACATGTTTGCTGATATGCAGTACTGGAGGTTTGCCAAAAGTGTAGTTTTCGAAAAAGCCACGAGCTGAACACCTCGTCGGCTCCTGAAGACTTCTCCAGCCTCTGAAGACTTCTTAGGTTCCAGTGATCCAGAATGTCCTCTTCGGTGCTATGCGATTGGCTCCAGGGAACGTCTTCTCCGATCTCTGTAGACTTCTCCGATCTCTGAAGACTTCTTCGGCTCCAGTGATCCAGTATGTACCCTTCAGTGCTATGTGATTGGCTCCAAGGAATGGTTCAGTCTAGTGTTCCGAAGTCTCTATCTCTTTCTCGCGTGCGCGCGCACACACACACACACCCATATATATACTATATACTGTGTGACTCAAAAAATAAAAAAGAGAGAAAAACTTTACTCTAAAATCAAGAATTTCTATAAAAAAAATTCAGCGAAAACGAAGACGGACAATAATAGTAACTGTTATTTATTCAGTGGGAGAAAAATCAGGAATTTCTTTTGGAAAAAAGAGTTGAAAGAGAAACAAGTAATTTATGCTCCTCCTTCACATCGGCCTAGACTCTATAGACTCTCTCGTTATAAGGATAATTCTTGTGTACTACACGTTTCCATATACTACTAAGCTGACTGTACACCAAAAGCGTTTGCTATTAAAGTGGTGTTGTTTTTATTCACGTATTTGTTTTATGTGTCCATTTTGTCATGATTTATTTGAACAGCTAATCTGTAAAGACGAATTGATGAAAGTGTCATCTGTTACCTACGAGGTGTATAAAACTTCCTGATGAACCGTTTCTTTTAAATCTTCCCTAATTATATTAGCATATAATTCTGATGATCCTACTCGCTTGTTTTATTCTAAACAGGACTAAGTATTAAAGTACTAACATTCCTAACTTACTCAGATCCAAAGAAATTTTGCATTGCAATCAAAATCTTAATTATATTTAGATTTATTTTAATAAAAAGAGATTTCTTTTAAGATGTCCTTGATAAAAGACTGTAGATACTCAACACAGGTCAAAAGCTACCTCTTCCATCTCTGCTTCCCTTATCAATAGGAACTTATGGTATGATACTAGAAGCATGGTCGTGGTTATGTCCTGAGTTTTACACCTTGTAAGTCGAAAGACTTGAATGTTGCAAGATTTGATTGACATGTTCCTTGTCTTTTCAGAATAGCACCTACAGCTGGCAATCCGTAGTAGATTTCCAACAAGCTTACTACTTCATGTGGTGAACACCTAAGCATCCGTCCACCCATGTAAAGCAAGGGCTATTGAAGACTGCATCACCTTAGCTGGAAATCACAAGGAATGTGATTGAACTGCTATGAGTACTCCACTCTCACCAGGGAATTTCTACAAAGGAAGACCATACCTTCAAGAAATACCTTTCATGGTTTAATCAGCTTAATGTAATATTATTATTAGTGGTTATCCACAAACATTAATTAACCGTAGGTAGTAGAAAAATGATCTTGTATATATTTGAATTAGTCTCACACAATGATTTAGGTTGTAAGTAGGGAAAAATGATCCCACTTGCGTATGTATTTAAATTGGTCTTACTGAACTATTTAGGCTTTTATTTCATAAAAAACATAGGGATATTATTTTCCCTTTCACTATTAAACTGATGTAGGATTAAGTTTGAGTTCCATCCAAGTGTTAGGTTATCTGGTTTCTCATATAAGTGCCTACGCCACAAATTTAGTTGACCAACGCATTACTCATTGTCATTTTAAGGGCAAATTCATGACTTCTATGTCATTCAGGATACTATACATAATCTATGATTATATCAACAGTTGGTTCAATATCCAATTGTTCATTTTGTTCACAGGATGTATGAATAGCTTTTGCATAAGACTTATCATACATAATATCATTAGAAGCACATATAAGTTGCATCAATTTTCTGTCAGCCCATGTAAATCAGCATATTTCAGTAGTGTACTGTACATAGTTTTTACATAAAGCTCATAACAGTTTTATGTCAGGTATTGGTTACTGTAATTCACTTTTTCAACATGCACAGGTTATTAGTCTAAATATCCTATCAGTTGAAAAACATCAGCTCTCAGCTGCCTCTTGTAGAAACCCTCTGTGGCATTTTGGATGCAGCATGCAAATCTAACTATTGAGTCAAATGTGAGGTGTCATTTTCAGCTTTTTAACTCCTAAGTTTACTGTACTTTTGACCCTTTTTGTTGCTTGGATTTTTGCGATCATAACCACAATAAATTACAACTATTTTGCTTTAAAATGACACCTGAATGCATACCATATCCTGAAAAGTTATGTCAGAGAATGTACAAAGTAAAGTGTTGTTTATCACAGGTTTGGCTCAGCATTGACACGACTTTCATAGGCCTACTGATGGCTGTCAAGTTGTTTAGGATGCATGACGATCTTAGTGTCATAATATCAGGTAGTATGCTTTGGTCTATACCTTGATCACATAACAGTCACTAGGACTTTCCATTTTACAGTTTGCTGGATATGAGTTAATTAACTGTTCTAGGATAAATATTTGTCTAAGGGGAGTTTTGACATGTACTAAGTTGTCCATTGTTTAGCAAATAACTCGACAAATCTCTTGAAATAGCGACTTTCCCAGAGTTCCTTGGAGCAATAGGAGGCAATTTTGATAATTATTTGGTAATGTTCATGAAATTCAGTATTGCTTAATAGCTGGTAGTTCACTAGCTACGAGGAATAGGTTATAATACTGTATGTATTAAATTATTTGTCCTACACAAGTACAGTCTAGTAATGTAGAATCTCTGAGGCCTTACTTAAAATAGACAATATTTATGGATTGATTACCATTAATTATTGGAAATATCCCTGTTTGTAGATATTGCTGAACTAGCATCCATTTAATTTGAACTTTGAGTTAAAATTAAATTCAGTGTTCTCAGACCTATGCCAGTAGTCTGTTTCAGTTCTTGCATTGTATCGAAGTTAATCCAGAATTATTTTCTTAATGGCTTCTAAATTTTACATCACTGCCAATACATAATTACTAGGGCTTAAACTTAGAGATTTAAGTTCCATAAAGGCTTAGTTTAATACAAGAAGGATATCACAAAGCAAAGTCATTATATGTTTACATTTTAAATCAGGAAATATTTCAGAATTATGTTTATATTAGTTTTTATATCGGTTTTGGTGATTGAATATCTTGCTATAATTTTCTTGTGATATAAAGGTAGTCTCCTAAATTTGTATAATTTTGCCATGAAAATAAGGCATCTTATAAATGCTAAAAATCAAATTATTGGAAACTATTAATATAAATAAAAGTTTATATTAAGCAGCAATATTTTCGTGGCATCTCTTCATATTTCAAGACACTGCTGTTACGTAAAGGTTCCAGTTGAATAGTTATTGATCTTTTATAAGGGATTCAGATAGTATATACATTAATAAATTAATTCAATTAAACACTGGCACTTTTAGAAGTCTGTTATTGCTGGCAAGGTAAGACAACTCAGGTATGAGGAATTGCTTTAATTCTTAATGTTATGTTGGTAAGTAAACTTGCACGAGAAATTAAAATAATCATGAAATGTTATTGCTAACAGGATGAGCCAACTCGGCTGTGAAGAATTGTCAAGTTCTTAACCTTATATTAATAAGTAAGTTGCTTGAAGAATTGAAATCAACTAGCCAATATTTTCTTCCACAAAACTATAAATATCTACCAAATCTTTGTTGTAAAAGGATAATTAATTTTTTTAGTGAACTTTTTTGTTATAAAGCTAGTTAGTAATAACGGGTTATTATCATTACCATGTTTCCTGAGTCAAGTCATTTGTGTCTCCTTACTTGTAAGACTTATGAAGGGCTTGGTATTGCATGAAAAGTGTAAATTTGAGTAAGGTTAGGCTAAGGAAGTGAATAGCAAAATTGGAAGAGAATTAAGGGAATTGATAGAAAGGAAAGGAAAGATATTTTGCTCTTTTTGTTGTTCTATATTGTATATCATCGCAATGCACCAGTGAAAGTTTGATTAGTGAAAGGAAGTGAAATCTTAGATAAAACTCTTTGTCTTAAGAAAAATATCTCTCGGGTTCATCTTTGCAGACATATTTTGTTAAGGAAATATATGAGCTGCTTGTTGCTTTTCCTTGTGAAATTTACGGGTATTTTTCCAGTTTATTCGTTTCATAAGTTTCAGCATTTCCATTGCTACAGTGTCTTGACATGTGGAGATATTTAGGTTAAGGTATAATTTTTGTATTGTTTTCCTTACAATTCCCACTGAATGTCAGTTATGTGTTGAAGATTCAATTAGCTCTTATTGTTAAAATGGAGCTTGAAGATTTGAATAATGGGAAAGTGTTGTATTGTAATACTAAAATGTACGTTGATTTTGTAGGACTTCTGTATTATAGCTTTTTGGCTCAGTTCTTATCAAATCAGTTAACCTTCATCAACTAGGTAGGGTAACTAGTACACCATTTATTAGTTCTTAGCACAACAAAGAAAGGATAAAAGCTTAAAAACGTTTAGTCACTAATTTAACAAAATAATAATTAAATGTAGCTTCTTCTTGGCTAAGGTATACCATGTACCAATTACAATCTAATTTAAAATTTTGGGGGAATAGGATACTTGGAGCTATACAAATTTACCCCTTTGGCCAAAGTCTTTAGAATTCTGAAGTAGCAGAAATTATTTGCAATGTTGTTAGCTATATAAAGAGATGGAGATATTAGATATACAGTAGTGCCTCAGGATACGAAATTAATCCATTCTGAAGCGGCTTTCGCAACCTAATTTTTTCGTATCTTGAACCACATTTTACATGTAAATTGCCTAATTCGTTCCAAGCCCAACAAATACACCACAGTAAATTTATAATAAAGCTAAATAGACCAATAAACAATGAAATACAACAATTTGGACCATTCAATGCCTAACATAAACTACATATACTATATGTACCTGTAAATAAAGTGTATTAGTGTACATGGTACAATAAATACTGTACGTACATATGTAGTAAAATGTGGAACCTTACCTTTTGAGTGAGGCGATCTCCGAAAGTGGCGACAGAGGAGGACAAATGGCAGAAAACATGAACACTTAACTTTACGAGACATTCAAAAATGGCAAAAAACATTAACACTAAACTTTACGAAACACATTAACAAATGGCAGAAAACATTAACACTTAACTTTACAAAAAACTTAATATTAAATTTCTTTTTTTGTCTTTTTTTATTTTTACTTTTTTATACTTTACTTTTTACAAAATTTAAATTTTCTGTTTTTCGTATCACTTGGATCTTCCTGTTTGCTTACTACTACTAAAGACCTCTTTAAAAAATAACTATCCAAGGAAGATTGCTTTTGCCTGCTTTTCACAATGTTCCTGAAACGACTCAGGCAAACGTCATCGAACTGCGCAAGCATACGACCTGTGTAAGCCTTTTCGGGGTGTCTCTTTTCTACAAATGATTGCACTTTCTGAAAAGCAGCTAGAGCATCCTTAATTTCTGCCATTGTCATAGGGTCCTCCTCCTCCTCCTCGCTGCTGCTAGAGAACTCTTCTTGAACGACGTTATGTTGCATGGCCTTCAACTCCTTCAGGTCATCCATCGTAAGCTCCTCTTGGTGCTCCTTGAGAAGGTCATTGATGTCGTCCTCATCGACGACCAGCCCATGTACTTGGTGAAAGCAACGATCTCTTCAAGATCTGGTTGCAAAACAGTTTCAGGATCGTCAACTGTTTCTGAATCTGCATCAGCTTCACCCACGTTGAATCCCTCGAAGTCTCGGGCAGATACGACATCAGGCCAGAGTTTCCTCCACGAAGAATTCAAGGTTTGCCTCGAAACCTTCTGCCAAGCTTGATCAATGCGTCGTATACATATGACGATATCGAATTGCTCCTTCCAAAATTCACGCAAGGTGAGGTTTGTGGTATCGGTGATGTCGAAACATCTCTTGAAAAGATGTTTCGTATACAGCTTCTTGAAGTTTGATATCACTTGCTGGTCCATGGGCTGGAGGAGACGGGTGGTGTCAGGCAGAAGATAAAGAACCTTGATGAAAGAATACTCCACTAGGATATCTTCCTCGAGGCCAGGAGGGTGAGCAGGGGCATTGTCCAACAACAACAGACATTCTCTTCCAAGAATTTCTTCACTGTCGGGCCGAAACACTGATTTACTCACTCGGTTAACAAAAGTCTCGTTACCCAGGCTTTCGCATTACCCCTACACATCACTGGAAGCTTCTCCTTTAGCACTTGAAGGCTCGAGGAGTCTCCGAATGATACACAAGTAGGGGCTTGACTTTACAATCCCCACTGGCGTTGGAACATAGTGCGAGCGTAAGCCTGTCTTTCATAGGCTTATACTCCGTGATGTACGTCCGATGAGGCATTTTTTTTCCAAAAAAGGCCAGCCTCGTCACAGTTGAAGACTTGCTGAGAACTGTAGCCTTCCTTGATCATCATCTTGTTGAACGTCGTAATAAAGGCTTCGGCCACTTTCGTGTCCGAGCTGGCAGCCTCCCCATGCCGCACCACTGAATGGATGCCAGTCCGTTTACAGAATTTTTCAAACCACCCACGAGAAGCCTTGAAGCCTGGGGTTGGCGTCGATGTCCCTTCTCCTCCGTCGTCTTCGGCCTGGGCAATCAGATCACCAAAAATAGCACTGGCCTTTTGGCAGATTGCCATCTCGGTTATCGTAACGCCAGCGATTTCTTTGTCCTCAATCCATAGAAGAAGCAGCTTCTCTCCATTTCGTCATGCACTTGGCTCCTCTTGTTGGACAAAATAGTCACGCCCTTAGAAGGTGTAGCTGCTTTGATGGCTTCCTTCTGCTTAAGGATGGTGCCTATTGCCGATGGATTTCGGCCGTATTCCTTAGCGATCACACTCAACCGCATGCCAGCTTCATACTTTTTTATTATCGCCATCTTTGTCTCCATAGAAAGAATCCTCTTCTTTCCGTGAACTTCAGCAACTTTCTTGGGACCCATGACTATAATTAAGTTAATTAAGTTCACACACACACTAACATGAATTTACGTTAACAAACGAAATACGTATATCTGTACGAATGAATTCCGCGTGCGTACGATAACGCTGGTGCGATGAAATGGCCGAAGGACGCCTTTACATAGAGTCATGATGGGATAGATGCTGACCAAAAGGAGAGCAGGATCTCACGGCAGTGACTAGCATCAGGAACCAATGGGAGAGTGGGAGGATGGTGGCGAGTCTACAGATTTAGAGGTACGTGAGTTTTAAAATGGTTCTTGGTGGTCTGGGCGAATCTCGGGACTTTACAGTACACCCTTTCGTAACCTGAAGGATTTTCGTATGCAGAAGTAAAAAAATCTTCGTCATTGCTTTCGTAACTTAGATTTTTCGCAAGTAGGGACTTTCGTATGTCGAGGTTCCACTTACTTTTTAACAATACAAGAAGCTCTGTTTGCAGCACTATGTCTCCCTCAGAAACATTACGTTATGATTATTAGTTAGTTTTTTTTCATACTAATACTACAGATTTTATTCGCTGATGTGAAGTACTTTAGCTCCGTTGTGGATATTGTGGTAAAGCATTTAGGAATTTCCCATATTCCATATTTTCAAAAAGTAGTTTGACGCATTCCCCGAATTTGTCTATTTATTTATCTGTCTTTCTCTTTATCAGTCTATTTACCTCCCTATCAAACTATCTATCTATCTAATTTTTTGGTCTTTAAGCGATATAGATCTCGGTCAACTCATTCGGTGAAGCTTTCAGGGTGTTTAAATATGGCCCTCTCTAAACCAATTGGTTTATTACATTTTAAAATTTTCTAGAATATATGAATCAAATTCAAGCTTAAACTAGGAATTCTCCATTCAATGTCACTGTATATAATTATTTACTAATTACTGTTGCCTTATTTTATACAATATAAATATTCTGAGCTAGAATTTTACGATTTCTTAAGCCTCTATTTTATTTTGTTTTGTACTCTGTCTCTATCAAACATTCTAGTGCTTCATGTTACCAAACGTATTTGGCAAAATTATTAGAAATACTTGTAATTTATTAGTAAAAATTTAATTAATCTACCAATTACTTAGACCTAAATAGTATTATTATTATCATTTATTAGAATCATGAGAATTTGGTTTTTTAATTATAATTAAAAAAGATAGACAATAGCTCTTCCTTTTAAAATCTGCTTGATAAAAGTTGCCAGTTACTTGTTCAAATTAGATATATTTTAATTGGATAGACATTAAAATCGAATTTAAATTTCATAAGTAAGGTCACAGGATTAAAATTAACGCAGTTTTTGTAATATCAAATGTTGTATCGTACGAAGACACTAAACAGTTGCCAGCTACTCTTTTACTTCAGTTATATTTTGTAGTTGTTTTAAATTCCACTAGATGTCATTAGCAATGACCTGTGCGGTGCCTTTTTTAAATATGGCAGCTGGTATAGCGTAGATAGTATGTACTCTAATATTACCGGATAACACTGAAGAATTATATGAAGACTACTTGTTCGCTGAAGTTGTTACTTGCATTTTCTTCAAAAACATCACGTTATTGACATCAGTTCTCCAGATGTGGATGTTACTTGTTTGATTGACCAGTGTGATTGATCTCGATACGAAAAGCATAAGAGGCAAAATATGCATTTAAAATTCACTGCTTTCGTAATTACTTTCGCCTCTTTGTCAGACCTAATGTAGCAAAATTCCTCCTTAATGTATGTATTTTCACTAATTTAGAAAGTAATTAACAATGAATTCTAATGTTGTATCAATTACTCATTTTAAACAAAATTTAATCAAAACTATTTTTTTTTCTCCCGAGAAAATAATCTCGTTTGCCACTCTACCACGTATCTTTAAACTCTACGTACTTTCAATTAAACTCATGATTTCTTGACAATTCTCCTTAGAAAGCAACTGACTTATATCAGCGTTTTGAACAATATTATTCTAAAGTAGATTTTAATATTATGCTTATGATTTACGTATATTAAAAAAAATTACTGAAAATTAAGACAAGCCTGTAACAAGTATAACTAAAATAGTTTCCCCAATCTGGCAGAACATTATTGGAACGTTCGCAGCTGTCAGCCGGCTGTCAAACTACCAGGGTAGGGGGGGCGTGTTCTGCGTCGGGTATTATGTTAGAAATGGACTTTTCCTACAGTATTTTGGTTACTTATTACAATTTAAGGTTTTATTTTATTTATTTATTTTTTGGTTGACTGTAATTATCCTTAGAACTGATATGGTATTGTAAGACGGCGATTCTGGGATGCTACCGCTCATGCGCAGTGTTAAGGCAGCTTTTGGTAGAAAGTGGAGTTTACTTCACTGGGTGGACGCAGCCCCTTGGCTAAGCAACACGGCCTACTAGATTAGGTTAGGTTAGACTGGATTAGGTTAGTATGGTTGCTATTACAATAGGTTTCCTTAGCTAATCTCTTCTTGGCCATACAGCGACATGCCTGTTCTCTCTCCCTGTGTTTTAAACCACACAGGAACCCTTGTTTCAAAGGGTACCCCCATAAAAGTATGGGCAAAATCAATTTCCAGGGTAAAAAATCCATGTGGAGTTACCCTTTACTTTTACCAAAAATACTTACAGGCTACCTCTTGGTCTGTAGTTGCTCTGTGCAGTGTTCTGAATGTGATATTCTGTTGCTGAAGCCTAACCTGGGTGTTCAGGAGAGTGGAACAGCATATATTTCACTGATATTATCGTATAGTAGTTCATTTTCAGAAATTTGAGTGCCTGTGTAGATCTAGGGTACTTATCCGCGGCGGCCTAGACTATGGCAGTTGCTGTTTTTCTATGCAGTTTTACCTACTGAACAAGAATTTTAAGTAATATTTATTCGGACGACTGTAATTAACCGCCCAAGGGCCAGTACTAAACACGGCAAAATACATTGGACGGCCCCCAATCCCTACTGGATGTCGTATCCACGGTTACGTTCCTTGCAGTCCATGCGGACTGCTTCTGTAGAAATACCAGTGCCTGAACTGCAATAGTTTTACTAACAGAATATATTAGTTTTGAGGTGTGTTATATGTATGGTTTTAAACGTGGTGCGCTTCTACCCATGTGCAGTTGATAACCTGTATGTACTGAATAGCCTATTCAGAGATTGGTGTGTATTTCTGCTACTTTGTAACGCAATAGGTGTAGAGCATGCTACTTTATATATGGATAACTGAGACAGGTTTGAAAGGAGACATTCCAATAGGTAGAGGAAGAAGTTAAATTTGGTAAACAGTCTGTGTTTTTGCCTTTGGGCTAAAAGGTTCAGGTACTTTACCAGAGATGGATTTCAAACTTTTTTTTTTTTCCTGTATGCTAAAGTGAAGTTTTTCTTGTCTACACCTTTTCAGGTCTTCAAAAGCAGTTGTAGATTTTTTAATGTTTACATTTATTGAAAAAGCTGTACACTGCTTACAAGTAACAAACTCTTTGGGTCAGCTGTGAGAATTAAGAATGTTAGCTAGGTGGTCTGATTCAACTCCTCTTAATATGTAGTGGCATTAATAATTTCTGCTAAGTTGCAGGCCATTGATGAGCTGACCTGAATACAATACATGAAAACCAGACAAGGATAAGACTGGAAGAATATGACTAGAATAATATACAAAGGAGTATGATATTTGTTATTTGGGAACATGAAAAGGGTTAAGAAAAGACAGCAGAACATTTAGAAGAGCTGACCAAGTCTGCCAGAGAGGACAAATACTCGGCAGATTCAGGGTATGAGGAGGAGGATAATTGCGGGCTGTACTTAGACTTCGTGTGAATTATGAGGACACCGAAGGAGGTGAAGGAGTTCAGTAATGGCCTTAATGGGTTATTGAGGCCCAATACAAACCTCCAAAGCAGCATGAAGAAGCAAATGCCACGGCTGTCTACCATCAGACAGTGAAAAAGGCCCCTCGAAAGCCTCTCAAAACCCCTGAAGTGCCTCCTGAAGAAAGGGAAGATTCACCCCCAGAGGAAATATAACTCCTCTGCTTTGCTGTGTCCGTCAGATTTCTCTTCATTGTTTCATCATTCATCGACAGCAGACGCTACAATTCATCATCAGTTTGTATATCTTCTGTCAACATTGATCACTGGTGGGTACTGTAACCTATTTAATTTACGTAATCTTGGTAGTGAACTTTGAAATAATATTAAAGTATTTAGCTTGAAGTTGAAGGTATGGTATACAGTATAATTTATTTTGTATTTGACAGAGAGTATTATCATTTTTACAGGTATTCTTCATTGTTAGTACATTGTGCTGCACAGCTAATTCATCATCATCATCTTCATTCAGCCCTGATCACTGGTGAGTACCCATATGATTTACGTACTAATCTTAATACAGGAAGGTTAATGAATAAATGGATCTCAGAATGAAAGATTCAAATGTTCATATGCTGCCTTAGGTGAAAGCAGTCTTGGGTCGATGGAGTGAGTATTTTGAGATTACTGAACGAAGCAGGCATGGAAAGGGTTAGTATAAGGTTGAGAATGTTTGTGGATCTGTCTGTTAGTATGTAAGGAGGAAAATTAAGAGGATGACGAATGGAAAGACATCTGCATTTAACAGGATTATTAAACAGATGCTGTGGTGGTAATAGTGTAATTAAATGGCTGACCAGGATTTTAAGGTATATCTGGATAAGGGAATGGTTCCAAAGAAATTACTGGACTGTTTCTTGTATATGGTAAAGGTGATACGAATGACTGACTTACTACACCTGAGGACGTTTTTGTTAGTATTTTAGTTGAGAAAGTAAAACAGAAACAGAACTCTCTTGGAAAGGACACTGTAGGCTTAGACCAGGAAAGATTAGTGTGGATCAAGTGTTTGTTATGAGCCAATTATGTGGAAGTTTGAAGTAAATGAAATAGGTAACTACATCGGCTGGGAAGCAATGTAAACAGTGCTGAAAATGTATGCTGTAGAAAATAAGTTATTGAGAGCAGTAAAGATTCTATAATGGAAAGTGAGGTGTAACATAGAGTCACTGGTTTGGTGAGACAAGAGTTATAATGTCCCAATGAACGTTCAATATCATTATGGATGGAGTTATTCCAGAAGTCAGCGAAAGGAAGGCTGGAATGCGTGCAAAGTTGAAGTTTGCAAGATACAGTACTGATAAGGGATAGAGGAGAATGCTGAGTGTAAATAAGAGTCTAGGACCAAGGTTATGATTGTAAATGGAAAGAAGTATATTGCGTAGAAAATGTTAATATGGAAGGTGGAAAAATGGAAGCGGTTGATTTGCATAAATAATTGAGAATAAACATAACAGATAACAGTAGGATGAGAAAAAAAGATGTGTAACGGGTAGGTATAGTGAGAGAGATATAGCTGGGTGCGTGCTGGTGGTCTGAGAAAGGAATACAAACTTCAATATCTGGTTAAATACTTAATAGATTTGTATGAACTTGAGAGAATTTTGAAGAAGATATGTTTTAGCCACATGAAAAAATTTGTATTGTTTGACGATGTTTTGTTTGCATTGGAGTAAATTCCTTGTAGATTCTTCTTCTTCTTCTAATCTTGTAGTTGTTGTTTTCCTTCTTCCTGTTTTCAGTGGACAGTTGGACGACAGGAAGTCTTTCCCCTACCCACATCCCTCCCCCCTAACCCCTCCCTCCCCCAAACAACATCTCGTCGTGGTGACAGGTATGACAAGACACTTACTGATAACCTGACTGACGCCGTTTGAAGGGTCCTTCCTTCGAAGACGGATCGACAGATGGGTCCTCCTTGGTTCACGAAGATGCAATTTTCACCGGGAGAGACTAATTATTCACTGACGTTCCAAATGTAAAATATAAAAAAGAAGAAGGAATTTTAAATGTCGAGGGGAACGCCGAGTCGAAATCCTCGCTTTATTTATTCAAGCTTCGACTCGCGATGTAGCTAGATTTTTATGCAGTATGCATTGACGTTCGTTTGAAAAACTCAGATTTTTCTTGATTTAATCTTTATGGTACCTACATTTTATTGAATATATATGTAATATATATATTAAAATGTGAAACGTTTATAAGAGGCCATTCACTCGACGTTTTACTAATCCAGCTTTAGTTTTCGAAGTGTTATAGGCACATTCTCTCTCCTCTCTCTCTCGTCCTCTCTATCCTCTCTTTCTCCCTCTCCTCTCTCTCTCCTCTCTCTCTCTCCTTTCAAATTCCCTCTTTCTATCATTACAATCGCTAAGAGTTATTTTTCTCTACTCTATTTTATACCAAATTTATTCGTAAAATTCTCACTATGTATTCTGGTAAGAAATATAATGAATTTCAGCCTAAAATACTATAAAAAATTAGGCTTATTTTGAAACATCGCACTGTAGCAGGCACATACCAAGAGTTTTTTTTTCTTATGGTTGGGGGGTTCATTTTTCCCAAAAACTGGACCTTTTCTTCTATAAATGTCATTGCATGTATAGGTACATACAAGATGAAATACCTGACATTATGGACTTCGAGAAATTTAGGGAGGAGTGGGGAGGGCGTTGGTTTCATTCTACCCATCCCCCGAATCCCCCACTCGGTACAGACCTGTGTTATACTCGTATAGGTACCTCGTCAACGGCGAAAGATCTCGATGACATCCAATGCCTTACGCAGAGGACGTCATTCTTCGTCAGTTTTATTATTCACGTCGTGTGCAAAAGTTTCCCTTGGAGCCTGAAAGCCGCCTTTGTCTTAATCAAGATATTGGCGACAGCTCCCAACTGAAATAATCATTAGGAAGCTCTGTGAGACGCTCACTTCGTCAATAAGTCCGTGAATACTGCCTCTTTTTTTTTTATCATTTGACGAAGGACCAATTGTAGACGGTAGATGTATATAGACGTGAATTATTATTCAAAGAATGTTCAGTGTCCGTAGGACAAGAGCAGAGTATAGAAGAATAACAAACTATGTATTGATATTCAAAAGTGCACTAAGAATATTTTTTTTTTTCAACGAAAAATGGATATAAGAACATGCAAGACATTCTTAGATATTGTATGGATGTATTTGTATATGCTAGTACAGCTTTTCGCTCAAAAAAAAAAAAAAAAAAAAAGTAGGATTCTGAGTTATCACGACAACAATAATCCTTCATACCGTCTGAAAATTGAGGAAAAATGAATTTTACTGTCATAAAATCGATTTAAAAATGCCCTTAGAACGTGAAATTTTTAAAATATATATTATACCTGTCGTATCTGTCCCTTTTTGAGAAATATTCTATGCGTATACTAATCAGTTGCTTCTGTCTTTGCTAGGGAACTTGTTTGTTTGCATTTTTAAAGCAATGTAAAGAAATATGAAAAAAATAAGCCCGGAATATATTAATTTTTGCCTTTTATGGCCTATCCGAGATTGCTCTGAGGTTCCGGATATGGCCATGTATCCGAGATTATACTCTTCATTGTATCCACTACAAGCTCACGCCTGTAGGCCTATATGGCTTCCCTGTAGAGGGATGGAGTATCAGCTTATAGGCCTAACATTTTAGGATTAGAAAATCGGTTTAAATTAAGGGTTGAATATAATTTAGATTAAGATTTTGAAACCAAGGCTTGCTGTTTGCGTTATTGATGAATATCTACATAACGAAATGAACCAGAGAGCATCCGAAGACATGGAGAATCAACTTATAGGCCTAACATTTTAAGATTAAAAAACCGGTTTAAATTACGGTTTAATTATAATTTATAGATTAAGATTTTGAAACCAAGGCTTGCTGTTTGCGTTATTGATGAATATCTACACAACGAAATGAACCAAAGTGCATGCAAAGACGTTAGGAGTTAATAAATAAAAAAAGTTAATATAAAAACCAAACGATGATGAGAAATCCGCTAAACAAATTCAAGATAAAACAGAGGTCAGGAAATAAACAATATGTGGTTGTATATTCATGGCTTATTATATTAATTTCTGCATTTATTAATCAGTCGTGGCAAACAGCATTTGATCTATAGAGCCATGTTGGACGGCTGACCTCGAATCTCTATAGTCTATGATTCATCTTCGGCTACGTACCGCAAACAATGATCTATTCATGATCAGATTCGTCCTAGCTGAAAATGGCTAATCCTCAGCAAGCATTATTTAACCGTCTTTCTAATTTATCATTTCATTAACCAACAGAATCTATTAACTCGACGGTAATGATTGGCTGGAAGCTCTCTTACGAATTAGTTCCCTGCGCATGCGTCCATCCCTGCCACCCAATGGCGTGCTTAGTCTTTGTTATGGGACAGAAAGTCTATCGCAATCAACCATTGCATCGCTCAGTCTGAGTTTTGCAACCACTGAGAGAGAGAGACAGAGAGAGAGAGAGAGAGAGAGAGAGCAAAAAAAAAAAAAATACTTACCCATAGGCCTACGTGACAGTAACGGGCAAGGTTTGTGGTAAGAGAGTTTTTATTATATATATTATTTTTGCTTAGGAGCGCTAATTCCATGAATGGCCGTACATTGTTATATTTGTGATTTGTATTTGTATTTTCTAGAACCGTTGAGTATTGTGGGTTTATTAGATTTATTACGAATATTTTTTTATCATTTTGCTGACTTTCCAGAGGTCTTCGTTGGTCTAATTTAGGAGGTTCCATTCAAGCATCATGATCAGCCCATTTATTTTAAACGTTTTTCATAAATGAACTTATAATTTATCTGGTTGATATTTTATGGAAAAAAAGGACTGTTCTGTGGAGCATATTTTGAACTAACTATATAAACCGTTTAGCATGGTCGCCATAAGTAAGATCGTGTTAGACAAATTATTATATATGTTTTCCATAGATTCTTCAAACTAAGTTCTGTTCTCTCCGTCGTATATACTTTATTTTCATCTATTTTTAATTACACTGCGCTAATTGATTCCCATAATTGTGCTTTAGAGTGAAATAATAGACCTTCTAAAGTCTTTTTCCACTTCTCACCAATGGGGGTTCACTCACAGACTTCGATCCTCACAATAATTGTTCCTCATTTTCAGTATCCTTCCCTCATTTGTTTTAGTTTCAAACAATCTTTCAATCATTAAAAGAGCGAATTTATGGTCTTGTAGACCTCACTAATTCGTCACTGAAGAGACATGGAAATTCATAAATTCTGGAACGGGAGCTTGAGAGCATTGCTTATTCACGTATAATTCACACAGCGTGGTATGGAACCTACATTTTTCTAGGCCTAACGCTGTTTGTGCTGTTAATGAAAACAATAAAATCAGTCAACACAACTTGAATAAAAACAAAAAATCACAGAAGTTGGTTGAATTCGAGATCTAGGCCTATAGGGCTAAGATGGAGTTGCTATAATTAACTATACTAAATAGCATTGGCTCCCTTTAGCGTTAGACCTATAGGCACCCATGCAGGCTTCAGATACATCGGAATTGTTTTAATTTCGTAAGACCTAACCTTAATAATTCTAAAACATTACAGACTCTTAAAACATTATCTAGGGATATGGACGGTGATAATGTTTTCAGTCTTCAATAAATGAGGAAAAAATATCACGGAATATTTTCAGTTAAAATAAATAGAAAAAAAATCACTGGTGAAGCCTTTACTTGCAAAATAATTACGTTACTGATCATGAATTTAATATCTATTACATTTATATATTATATATATAATATATCTATATATATATAAAATATATATATATATATATGTAAAAAGGGGGAATGTACAGACTCATCATTTTTAACTTCCTTAGAGACAGAGAGTCCGAGCGACAGCTTAAGAATGCTGATAACTTTTTTGGGATGGTGTGACATTAAGATCCTTACTAAGCAGGTCAACGATCGTCCCGTAGTTATGGGCGTTCGAGAAGGTGACTTTGAAACCAGTATAGAGTGGTTTCAGGGTGTGGACGAAGAGTGTGAATTCATGCGTCCGTATGAGCTATGTCCGTTCATAATGGCATAGAGAGACTCACGGGGAGGTCTGTGCGAGAAAGGCAGAGCCACGATGGCGTATGCCAAAGAGTTTCCTTTTAAGAGTGCTTGGAGATTCTAGGCTTGAGATGGGTAAGAATTATTGTGCTTTAACCAAAGTTGTGGCTTGACTGTATTTTTGATATTTTGTAAAGATGTTCTATTTCATTTAATCTTTTGACTTTGTCTTTGCAATTGTATATGCTCACTAGTGTGTTCTCCTGTTCTTTTAAACAGGCGGATCTAGTGAGGGGGACTGTGTCCTAGTGGAGGGGACTGTGTGGAGGGAACTATATTTTGGAGAAGGGATAAATGGTGTGACTAATTACTGATTAAGGCTATTAAAATACCTGGGGGTTATCTGTGTGATCTGAACTTTGAGTTATCATTCCATTTAATTATCCTGTAAGAATCTGAGTTATTCAATTAATGCTTTGCTTCCAATAAATGTCTATTTTTGTAATCCATGTCTCTGATTTGATGACCTAATGAAATGGAGGAGAGGTTATCGAGAGAGAGAGAGAGAGAGGTTGCGAGTCGAGAGAGAGAGAGAGAGAGAGAGAGAGAGAGAGAGAGAGTGGGGGGGGCTTTTGCCTATGTCTGAGAGAGAGAGAGAGGGGGGGAAAGTGTTACCAAAAACCCAGCTTGCCTTCCGCTTCTGGCTATCGCTACCAAAGTGGATAACGGGGGCAGTTCCCCTGTTATTATATATATATATATCATATATATATATATATATATATATATATATATATATATATATAATTTTAATCATTATTTCTATAATTTCTTGAGTAACTCATGTGGCTTAGACCTTAGACTTACCTAACTCATAAAAGAGAAAAACTTAGTAAAAGACCTATGAATATTAAAAAAATAAAGAAAAATTCCCACTTTCTTTATTTAAAAATAATCATTACATTGAATAACACAAAACTACATCATTTTTCAGAGTGAATAAAACCAGAAAATGAAAATCGAGTGGCCAGGTTGGCATTGCTTTCTGCTCATAGCTCTAAGTACAAGTTCAGGTGAGACTAATTAGTTATTCAAATATCTATATATCTATATATATATATATATATATATATATAATATATATATGCAAAATAAAAACACTGTATCGTGCTTCTAATAAATCAATAGAGGGATCCACCCAGTAATATCCTTGTTTATCTACATAATATATTTATACAAATATAGTTATATAGATAAACAAGGATATTTACTGTGGATCCCTCTATTGATATATATATATATATATAAATATATATATATATATCTTTATATATATATATATATATATATATATATATATATATACATATATATATGTATATATATATACATATTCCTGGTACACATTTTTTCCTTAGTAATCGCCATCTGCCATTTATACAAGATTTCTTTGTGAACTTATTTTTATATCTCTTCAGTCTGCTAAGTAAAGGACAAGAAGTCGAAAGGCCTTTACAGAACTCCGTCATTTTTCTTTCCTTCGTGAATTTTGTCTTTATAGATATTTACATATTCATCATGTTCCATATTTTCGTGATTCAGTTATATATCTATATATATATATATATATATATATATATATATATATATATATATATATTTGGGTATATGTATATGATATATATTATATATATATTTATATAATAATTATACTATATATAATATTTATATATATATATATATAATTTTATATATATAATATATATCTGCTTATGTCACTGGATGGACATGTGACTATTTATGCAGCTAAGGCCACTGGAAAAATACAAGAATGAGTACGGAGCGCTACCATGTTTTATTTCAACTAACACAAAAGCGCTTGGTGCTCCTCTTTTATTTTTCCTGTGGTCTTAGCTGAATATATATATATATATATATATATATATATATCTATATATATATATATATATAAATTTAAATGAATTTGATGAGAGAAGTGAATAGCTGAGTAAATTTAAGCTCAGATTTGCTAGATCCGTTGACATAATTGCCCGATTACAACGGCAGGTGTTGATATTCTTTATACAACCATTAATGTAATTATCCCAAGAACTGTAAAGAATCATGTTATTATGTAATGAAATAAAGACTAATTTCCCTCCCTCACGGAAGAAAGAATATAGATTGTTCATACATAAGAATTAATCTTTTCTCTTCAATATCAACTCCAGTTTTGACAGCACAGTTTGGTGAGACTAGAGATGGTACTAACGAAATCACACCGGTTGTGTTATCGATTGCTTACCTCTGGCGTAACTGCTCCTATCTCCTCTTCACTGACGGCGAGACCTCGGGCTATGGAGCCCTGGCCAAGGTAATTTGTGAACTATAAATAAGCCTAATCTTTTTCAGAATGACAAAATATAATAGGCGCCCCTCTACTTAGATACGAGTAAAAGTTCATTTTGTTCGTACAAGTACTATTATTTATGGCTTTTCAAACTAAACCCCAAGTATGTTACTGTATTTTATATTGAGTATTTTATCAACACAAATGATATATGAGACCTAACATTAAATTATAATACAGTAAATGCAAAATACACGTACAGTCTTCTTACCCTTGAAGCATCTACTTCATCGTCTCCTCCTTCGGCAACGAATTCTTTGGGAAGGAGGCTTCCTTCAGCGAGGAGGTGGAGAGGTTCTTGAAGTTGGATTTTCTTTTCTTTCCATCATATAAGATACGATAATACTGGATAACATGATAATTGACTGTTGTTGCTACTTTTGAGAATCTTTCAACTTTGGGGTCCTGATTCGCAAAAGCAGTCAACACTTTTTTTCTGTGAATTTTGTTTCAAACTTCTTTATGGGAATAACTTCTTCGTCAAGTTCATCTGTTGTTGTTGTTGTTGTGCCAGTTCCATCAAATCCTCATTCAGCGCCTCAGTGGCGTGGTCGGTTTGGTCTTGGCGTGCCACCTCTGTGGCTGCGAGTTCGATTCTCGGGCATTCCACTGAGGTGTTAGAGATGTGTAATTCTGGTGATATAGAAGTTCACTCTCGACGTGGTTCGGAGGTCACGTAAAGCCGTTGGTCCCGTTGCTGAATAACCACTGGTTCCGTGCAACGTAAACACACACACACACACAAAACTATTCTATTGACTGTCAAATAGCTCATGAAAGCCCTCTTCCCTTATGTCAAGGTTTAACTTTTCACATTTGTCAACGAGACTGTTAACTAATCCCTTTTCCTGCTCTTAATTAAACCCTCTGAAGTCATTTACAAACTGTGGGCATAAGGCCTTCCATACTCCATTCATGTTGATCACAAGCTCACGCCATGCAGCATCAATGTTCTTTACACAATTGTACAAGTAACCCTTCCATAAGTCACGTAAGGTCACATCTGTCATTTTTCTCATGTGACGGTGAGTGTAGTATTTTTTGAAATTTGCTGTTACGCCCTGATCCATTGGCTGAATGAGTGAAGTTGTACTAGGTGGCAAATAAAGAACTTGAACATCCTAATGGAAATCATCTAAGTGTTGTAGGGTGACCAGGAGCATTGTCCAATATTAGGAGAATCTGAAATGGAATGTTATTCTCTCAGACTCTCTGCAGTACAGTTTGACTTCGGGGATAAAATGATGGAAAAACTAAGTAGTCCTCAAGTACAGCAAGAGTCAACCACGCTTTCTTATTGGCCATCCAGATTACGGGTAGAGAACTTTTTGTGATATTTTTCAGTGCCCGTAAATTTGCTTCCAGATACACGAGGAGAGGTTTTAGCGTCATGTCTCCCGAACAATTACCACCTAGCTGTGACGTTAGCCTATCTTCGCTGCCTTAATCCTTGCATTATCTTCTCTTCACGGCTGATGTACATTCTGTCTGGCATTTTATTCCAGAAAAGCCCTGTCTCGTCTATATTAGAAATTTGCTGGGGTATAACCACTTTTATCTGTGTTTCCTTGAGCGTCTCTGAGAAGTTTGTAGACTTCTGCTTTGTCGACTGGCACTCTCTGCCTCACAGCAGCAGTTTCCACAGTTAATGGCGGTGGGTCTGGCCTTTTACGAAAAGGTAAATCTGCAAGACAGCAGCTGTCCTTTTAGTCGCCTTTTACGACACGCAGGACCTACTGTGGTAGTATTCTTACACCCTTACCACAGGAACCAAATGTTGATTTTTAGAAGATCCTCTTCATTCAGATAATTTTGGGATTTTGATTCGAATGAATCAAGTCTTGATAGAGAAAGAGCAGTTTATCCTAAAACTGTTCTAAATACATACTTATTTATGTACTCATCAGGTTAAGGCACGCCATTGTTTTTAGTAGTATGATATAAAACCAATTGCACTATAATGAAGGAATTAAAGAATCATTACCGTAAATATTGGCCTAACCAAAGTTTAGACATTGTATGTCATGAATAAGGAATCGTAGTCGTTACATGATATAAAGAAAGTAATAAAGGCAGTAATCAGTGAAGATTTCCGTGGCATAGTTCTGTATTGATAATTGTCAAAGTTATCATATTTATATTGACCAGTGAATGAACTAGTATTAAAACATTTACTTTCATGTGAGAAAGTTACTAATTTATGACAAGAATTTGCCATAGGCGATAGGCAGGCCTACAATACATATACAATATTCATTTATTCATAGGCCTAGCTTTGTTTATACTTTATTCATATCCACAGGACATGGCCAAGTCACTGGAGTTCCAAGGGACAGCCCTATTCGACAACTCTGCCGAAGGAACCAGCGACAATTTCACCGTCAGCGACAGAATGACAAGTGTCGCCAGAGAGGTGAGTTTCTCTCTCTCTCTCTCTCTCTCTCTCTCTCTCTCTCTCTCAGCCTATGGAGTGACCAGTGCAGTATTTGCTTTTTCTCCGGTGCCCGCAGATACGACTTCGCTTCCATTGCGTCATAGTCGTCGTGGTGAGCGACAGCCTGGATTTCCTGGAGTCCTTCGCCGAGTCGTCCTTGAGAGGACGCCTCCTGTCGGGGACGTCCACTCTGATTGCAGTTGGTCGTCTGCGCCCTCAGGATGTGGAGGCCCTTTCAGCTCACTGGACCTTTTCCATGTACAATGCGCTCGTCTTCGCTCCAGAATCCCCCGGCGGGAAATCTTCCGACAGGAAATCCTCCGGCGGAAGCTCCAAGAGGTTTGACAGCCTCTGTCTTATCTCCAGGAATCCCTCGATTACAAAGTCTTATATGCTATATCAGCGATATACAAGGAATATGGACGTATGAAAAAGCTATTTATCCATTATCCCAACCTATTTCAGATGGAACTTGTACTACCATATGCCTTTCACTGCCTCCGGCAGGCGGTGGGTCAGATTAGGCCACTGGCACCATCCCGGCGGTCTAATCTTGCAAGAGGACCGGCCCCTGCTCCCAAAAAAGTTCTCCAAGTAAGGCAACACAACCACAAAGCTCTTCTCCTACCTACACTTCCTTTATCTCACAAGTAATTATATATGTCAACATAAAATCACAATATTACTCCACAATTCATATCTAGTGCCATAAGGTTTGGAATTTTGAATTTATCAATTATTGAGGAGGAAATCTTGTTTTGAAAATTCAGATTTTCAAAAATACCGTTATGTAAATGGTCAGCATTGGAATATGCTAGAGAGAGAGAGAGAGAGAGAGAGAGAGAGAGAGGAGAGAGAGAGAAAAAAAAAAAATAAATTCTTCCAACAGCTTGTATGGTGCAACCGTCAACTTCACCGCACTGCCTTACAGGCCCTACTGGATGGAAGAGACGAACTCCCATGGCGACAAAATCTACACAGGCTCTGACAAACTGATGCTGGATGCCATGGAATCGACCCTCAACTTTACCGGGAGGCCTTTGGAGGTCACGACCTGGGATGAGGTGAAGGGAATAGTAATATGTAGTACTATTATAGGCTTCTGAAATGTATAAAATTCTCCAACTATCGAAGGTCCCATCTTGGGATAAAGTGATGAGAATGTTGTTTATTGGCTAACAGCGTACGTACGGTATTCTCCACGTTTTGAAGGTCTCACCTTTAGACTAAGTGAGGGGACTTCTATTTATTAGCTTGTGTACACTATTCTCCACATTCTTAAGGTCTTCATCTTTTGGATTAAGTGGGAAAATAATATTTATTAGCCTTTTAATGTGCGAATCTACGTCATACTAACTTGTATAGTAAGTCTTGCATAACTCTACCAAGAAGTCTACAGTATTTTGGACTTTGTTCTAATACAGTTCTGTATGTTAATTCTTTCACCCAGATTTTCTTTTTATAATGGAGCACCACTTCAAATAGTCTTTAATTGGGATTTAATTGTTTATTGTGGGAATTTCAGTACGTAAATTTTTGGTTAAATAAAGTTATGTCCAAAATTCCAGTCCTCAAAACATTTCTTACAGATATCTTACCATTTTAGTTACTGTCATTTACTACCCCAATAATGATCTTATCTTTCAAGCGTTACAGTAATGTACGTACCTCTTTCCCTTCGATAAAATTAAGGAATAGGAAAGTTATTTGTAATTACAGATGCGTTACGGATTGACTAAACCACTTCTGTTATGGATTGTCCTATGATGATAGTATCTTAAATTTAATGGCATCTAATTCTAAATGTCTTCACAAGTATAGTTACATAACATTTTAACAAAATCATTGCTGTTACGGATTGTCCAATAATTACAAGTCTAAGTCTAATTCTAGACACCTTTACAGGTATTGCTATGTAAGACAGTTCAATTAATATAGTCCAATTAATTCTAAACGTCTTCAGAGGTATAGTTACGTAAGACTATCCAATGGTTACAGTCTGTCAGGTCTAATTAAGTCTAATTCTAAACTTCATAGGTATCGTTGCGTGAGATTGTCTAATCATTACAATCTTATCAGTCAAATAGGCATCTTTGCAGGTATAATTATGTAATGTTTTGACAATTTCATTGCTATTACAGAATGCCTGATGACTATAACGTTTTCAAGTCTAACTCTAGACATTTTCTCAGGTAGTTCAAAAGGTAACAGAACGTAAAGCCTGGTTTTCACCTATCATTCACGCCGTGTACCAGTCAAGGCTGAAGAGATTCGATTACACGAGGACTTATGAACACGACATCAACATCGCCTTCGTCATGGCTAAACCGGTTCCTGAGCCTAAGTGGCAGAGTCTGTACTACCCTTTAACTAATGAAGTTTGGCTCTGTATCCTGGGATCGTCTGTGATAGCTTGCATAGGACTGATTGGGGTAGGTCAGTGTGATCAGAAAATTGATTCATAGACTGAAGAACAGTAGGCCTAGTCCACACTGTTTGACTCTGTGCACATGAATCGCTTCTAATGTTGGTTGATTTTAATCAGAAAATGGATTTATAGATTGAAGAACAGTAGGCCTAGTACACACTTTTTGACTCTGTGCACATAAATCGCTTCTTATGTTGGTTGATTTTAATCAGAAAATGGATTTATAGATTGAAGAACAGTAGGCCTAGTCCACATTCTTTGATTCTATGCAAATGAATCGCTTCTTATGTTGGCTGGTTTTAATCAGAAAGTAGATTTATAGACTGGGGAACAGTATAAACACAGTCCACATAATCGCCCTTTTCTAAGTAAATTTCTTCTCAGGTCATCAGAGGCTCAGAGAAGCTACAAGACCTCAAGAAACACTCCTCTGAACTTGTCATTTTGGACTTACTGGGGACACTCTTGGGTCAAGCGCTAAGCAACCGTCTGCCAGAGACACCTTCCACCAGAGTCTTGTTGCTGATTTGGTTGGTATTTGCTTTCATCGTGGGATCAGTTTACAGGGGGAATTTGATGGCTTTTCTTATTGCACCCAGATACCCACCGAGGCCTGAGACTCTGGAGGAACTGACGAAAGTTGTTCAAAGGTACTAATTCCTCCTCCATATGATGAATTTTATGCCTATTGCATGGTAATACGTAGCATAGGCAACTCGGTCCTCATATTTCACGGTACTATATTTTGACCTCCTTCCTCAGGATAACGATGCCCAGCTTTGGAAATCCCCTTCGGGAAATCCTGAGGAACTCTGAAACGGAGTCGATGAGGACCCTGGGCAACATGATGGAATTGGGGTATGAAATCGAAGAAGGCCTCAGACTTACACTGGAGAAAAAGTAAGGAGAGTATTTTCAAGTTGTATTAATTCTCAGTTAGTTTTGTTCATATATTTTTCTTATTGTTTCATAATTATTTTTTCTGTATATTTATTTTTAATACTTTCAATTTTTATTTTTTATTGCTTATAGTTTTATAAGAATGTTATTTCAAAGTATTGTTGCTCATACTATTTCATTTTTCTAAAGGACTTCAAAGACAATATAACATCCTTATACAAATAGTGAGGAGATTCAGAATACTGCATAGTCACTGCAGTCACTTTTACTCAAATATTTAAATAATTCCAGAGCCAATCTCAGGCTGACTCACTGTATACTAAGAGTGATATTAGCTGCCATGCATTTTACAGTACCGAGTAGGACAAAGCTACGTCAAGAAAATAAGAATATGGAAAAGTAATTTAATTTAGAGTCTTCAGTGAAGTTTGTCTCATCAATTTAGGCCAAGGGTCAGAGGTCACTGATTAAATTCTCTCCTAGTAAAATGGACATCTGCCAATCAACCTTGGTGTCTATAAGTGTTATACAGGGTAGACTTTAATGCTCTCATTTTCAGATTTCAGATTTATTGTCCCACGAGTTCTTGAGAAACGTTGGAATTTAATGTACCTTATATAAACCAAGTTATAGATTCTGTAAGTGTAAAGGAGACAGCTGCGCCGAGATATTGTTTATTTATGTAAGTTTTTTACTAGACACTATAGACAATGGCATATATAAATGTGTAAGACAGTGCAAGTGAGATCATTTGAGAAACTTACTGAGACCTTTAGAAATTTACTGGCTGTCATTTATGTTTTTACTTTTATCCCCTAGACCTAGAGGTTGGTACTAAACATGGCAGAAGCCCCCAATATTGCAGTTTTTAACACCAGCCCCTCGGGGATGAGAACAGAAATATAAACAATAGACGGCTAATTTCCCACCAACTCCGTAAATTTCTCAAATTATCTCGCGTGTGCTGTATTATATACATATCCCATTTTCTATATCATTTAGAAAAGTACCCATTTTCTATATCATTTAGAAAAATACCCATTTTCTATATCATTTAGTCAGAAAAATACATTGACGATATCGTAGCATGACCGTCTCCTTTACACTTACCATGGCTTCAGTATTCTCAAATTATCTCGCGTGGGCTGTATTATATACATATCCCATTTTCTATATCATTTAGTCAGAAAAATACATAGACGATATCGTAGCATGACCGTCTCCTTTACACTTACCATGACCCTTCAGTTTTATTATTCTGAGTATATTGGAAGGACCTTGACATTTGCCATAGTTGGCCTAACCCTGAAAACAGCTAATAGACCTCAAGAAACACGGAGGAAGTCAGAGCGCCCCGTAGCCTAACCTTGAACTGGAGGAAAGCTACAGTTTGCTCTCTTGGCTCACAGATACCCCCACTTCGGCTCGCTGCGTTTCCTTCAGTACGATGTTGCATATCGTTACACGGAGGCTGACGGGACGTCACCGCTGTATGTGGGCAGGGAAACGATCATGCCCATCTACAACGCTTGGCCCATACCCCACGATGCCCCTTATAAAAATGATTTAGATTTTGTCATATTGGCTTTGATTGAGGTGAGTGGAACACGTTAGTCTAATTTTAGTCAGTGTTCATAATATAAGCTTTTTAGTAGTTTATCCGATCTGAGTCTTGACAAGAACATTAGAATGAAGACAAAATATGATCTGGAATCTATTACGAAAGAGGAGGAATATATGGGATTTAGGAATCTCTTTATGGTGGCTTTTGTTGACAGTGAAAAGGAATTTGATGACAACCACACACCCGTGTTGTGGAAAATCTTGCATCACTAAGATATTCCAGTAACATATAAGAGTTACAAAGGTTGCTGAATATAATGTATCTGGTATCTTTGAGATAACGAACGGGAAATTCGCCAAAATGAGTAGGTAAACAAGTAAAAATAAATTGAAAACTTCCTGATAATACGTCTATGCAACTCTTCCAGCATGTGATAGCACAGCGATGCCCGCCACACAAATTTCAAGTATTGGACATATTTACATAACCACAATTCTGGATAGTCACAGCCATCTCTTTAGGAAAAAAAAATTAGCAAGGTTATGTACACTTTTAGAGAAAGCAACGTTAGTTCCATCGGATTTTATAAAATTCATGATTTTATTTTTATCAATATCTGGAAACAGGTTACGTGATGACCCTTTTAAGGAAAAAGCCTTTTGCATTTCACTATCCCATAATTCATAGTTTCTCTGTAACCTAACCCTCCCCCTACCATCTCCCTCAGGGAGGCATCTATGACAAGTGGATGGAAGACTGGCTGGAAGAGGCTAAGAGAGTTGGTCGACAGAGCCGCAGGAGGCAAAAGCTGGAAGCAGGCGCTCGCCTGGAAAGCTGGACGGGCGACTTCCCTACAGAAGCCGCAAATACTATGGAGCTGAGGGCTCTCAACATCGTCCATTTCCAGGGGCCCCTGATGCTCTTGGCCCTAGGCATGGTTTTAGGGGGTGTGGCCTTCTTCGTTGAGAGCTTCAGCATTTGGTATTCGTCTGCCAAGGACTTAAGGGTTAGGCTGAGAGGACAAGATATGGAGAAATGATCTTAGGGCTACTTGAAATGCAACGCTGTTTATTAGCCCATGTCTAGTCTATATTTTGGCTTGTGAATGAATTATCACAGGAAATACTGCTGTAAAATGTGTCACTTACTCATTAACCTACTAGGCATTCAAATATTCAATATTTCATGAATGGTTAACCAATTTTAATCGTTAATTACCTTCTGTAGAATAGTACTAATAATGGCCCATAATATTTCGTAATCTGAAACCTTGATGTTACGTTGCATAACAGAAAGACATGAATTTTTGTTTCATTTTCGAAATACAGCACCCCAAAAACCAGTAGGATGGGTCACCAGTAAGAGAAAAGCAAGACAATATTGTAATATTATAACCTTGAGCATCCATGGGGGCATAATGCTAGCAGCTCCACCCCCTAAACATACATGCTGAAAACCACAGAGGTAGCACCTACTCTAGGTACTTCCTAGAAGGAGTATATATAATATAATTTATTACATCCTGATTCATATTCTAGTATTGAATTTATACTTTGTATTCCTATTTGGTGTTATATTAAGAAGATTGCTTCCCAGTTAAGTTTGGGTTAATCTTAAGCAAAGTGTTGACCTCAATTTGGTAAGGTCGTTATGCTTAGTGATCTGATATTAGCACGTGATCAAATATAATTCTTTCCAATCTATGCTATAGAATAGCCAGTATTACAAATACACCTGTCTAGTACATAGCTTAATGACAAACGGATTATGAAATGCCTATATCCTGTAACTGTAAGGCTTTATTGTATACCGTGATAGTTCTGGTAATTTATTAGTGTTTGTCATATTTTTCTTGTATCCTGGTAATATGTGAAATAAAAAGTATTAAATTTATTTTCTTTTGGCAATGATATAGATAGGGGTCTTTTGCAATATGGAAATCTATATCCTTACTTTTATCATATACAAAAATGATTTTCAGCTCAAAGCCAGAAAATTCATAGGTATTAGTCGTAGTAAATATGAAATAAGTGGAAGGTAGAGTTCATTATGATGATGGACTTGCTAATAATACCCAGATTGTTAAAAAAAAAATATCCACAATTATATATTAAAAATATATTTCTATGTAAAAATAGAACAAAGACTTTCGAACACCTAAACGGTGTTCCTCATCAGCGTTCAGGTGTTCGAAAGTCTGTTCTATTTTACATAGAAATATATTTTTAATACATAATTGTGGATATTTTTTAACAATTTGTTTTCACGAGACTGTGAATTTCTTAACAATACCCAGATGATTGTAAACTGTGGAAGGTAACCTTGAATTAAGAGAAAAAAAAAGTTGAAATCATGACTCGTGAGATTATGAAATATGGGAACAAAAGAAAGTTTAGAGATATCCTTCCAGAAATACGAATGAAAACTTATGGAACTATGATAATCTGTACTATCTTTGCCAATGTAGAAGACTGCCAGGCAGTGGGTGTGGTATATATTTGTAGAATAGAAAGCACTTAACTAATATGGAAATGAAGCAACATATGAAGCAAAATTGAATAAGGAAATGAAAGACTGGATTGTCAAAAAAATTGCAGAGAAGTAAACTTAAGAGATGGATGATTCTGTGAGAGAAAAGGACAACTGTATACAATAATGTTGACTGTCAGGAGAAATATTTTAGAATGAAATTTTAACAATGCAAGAGAATTACGGTATGCAAAACTTGAGACTATGAATAAGATTGGAAAGAGAAAGAAATAACATAACAAATACTACAAGGCAAGAAAAACCAGCTGCAAAAGTGTTGTGAAATAATGAAGGTAACAAGAATTGCAAATATTTGTAGGTAGTAATTAAGTAGTGATGCCAGGGTAGAGTATAGCTAATAAGGATAAATTTAATGCTTTCTCTACGTTAGATGTACCCTTTATATATTAATTAAGCCCTTTGCCCAGAAACTGCAAAGGAAGTCTTCCGTGGAAGGCCTGTATCTTAGTCCTTAATAGGCTTCAGTGTTTATTAATGCAATATTTCATATTTAACTTAAACTTTAGTCGGCGGTGCCTGTAAATGTTATACTTTTAAATCTGTAATAATAAACTGATAATTTTAAGAGGTTTTTGGTGTTGAAATATGAAAACCAGTGAAATGCTGGGTTGATCCCACCTAACTTACCTTAGTTGCCATATCTTGCCAACAGAGGGCTTTGCACTCCTCTCTTGAACTCCCCATACCTAACTCGAAACAGTGATGCCGTTTTTTCTTCACATCATTGGCTTTTAGCAGTGTTACCATATGCAGTTCATCTGATTTTTTTTTTTTACTTCATTTATGATTTAATGGTTAGAATGCGCATTTTCCGATGTAGAATTATTTTCCGTGATATTAGAAAACTACACGTCACCTGCTTCATATAAACTAAAAATTTTTTCGACGAAGAAAAATTACAGGATTTCAGTACAATACATTTGTATAAATAGGCAGGATATGTTTAATATCTTCATTTTCATAATAAAACATAAAAAGGCAAAGTGAAGAATTTTTTTTCTTCAGTGCCGTGGCCTGTGGTCGGAAAAGCCACGGAGGGTTGCCAGATGTCACCAGAAAGCCACACAAAGAGACGAAATTCCTCAAAACGGCAACCCTAACTCGAAATAAGCTGCAAATCAAATCATACAAATAAAACACAGGGATACATTCTAAGTTAACTTTGGAAGTGAAGACCTGCTAGGCCTGAGGCCTCGCTCTTAATCCCCATCCCCATATATGACAAGGTGGCCGAGTGGTTAAGGCATTGAACTGCTAATCCCATCCCCATATGCTACTTTGAGCTTTCCCCAAATGCGTGGGAGTTCTAAAGTAAAGGATACATCCAAAGCCTCTTGTTATGATCAGTGTGAATTATACTATGTAAACAGGTCTGCCCGTATACGTACCTAAAATAATACATCGTTTCTAGTACTTAGACTGACTGTCGAGTATATGATCTATTATAATAATTATCTTTTATTATAGTTTTAGAGCTTCCAGGTGTTCCTCTCCGGTTGTGCTCTTTGCCATTTATTTGATTTGCACATTAAAATAGTTTATCCTACATACATTAATTCATGAAGTGCTTTGGATCAATTTTGCCACATTTGGGTAAAATCAACAGTAGTCCAAATCCAAATATGATAAAATTCCTTTTAGGATAAAATTTTTCTTGAAATCCTGAATTCGGAGTATGCCCATTCCATACTATGTCTGTGATGACTGAAATAGGTGAGCTGTGGGCTAGTCCAAGGCCAAAGTTAGCTTAGGTTACTTTGTCATGGGTTAAGGTAGTTTCGATATCTGTCAGTTAGTAGCTTATATCCTAATAATGCAAGTTCGGATTTAGGTTTTATGTCATTATTGGCAGCTCCCAATCACTTCTATGGTAAATAGCTTTGAATGAGAGTGGGATTGCATATACAAATAAGTAAGTAATATGTGTAGACAGCAGCTTAAGTCACATTATTTTCATATGGGGACAAACCTTAAATTTCACGGTAGATCTAGGGTACCTATCCGCGGCGGCCCATACTATGGCAGTTGCGGTTTTTCTATGCAGTTTTACCTACTGAAGAAGAATTTAAGGAAATATTTATTCGGACGACTGTAATTAATCCCCAGGGGCCAGTACTAAACACGGTGAAATACATTGGACGCCCCAGTCCCTAGTGGATGTCGTATCCACGGTTACGTTTCTTGCAGGGTAATTCTAAAGAATAGTTCCACACGAACTGCAAGGAACGTAACCGCGGATACGACATCCACTAGGGACTGGGGCGTCAGTGTAGGGGGAGGGTTGTAGGAGGATGATTGTAGATGGAGGGCTGTGGGTGGAGGTTGTGGATTGATGACTGTAGGGGGAGGGTTGTAGGAGGAGGATTGTAGATGGAGGGCTGTGGGTGGAGGTTGTAGATGGATGGTTGTAGTCAAATATTGTAGATGTCAGGTTGTGGGTTTAGGTTGTGGATGGGTGGTTGTAGGAGGAGGGTTGTAGTCAGATGATTGTAAATGAAAGGCTGTGGGTGGAGTTTGTGGATGGATGGTTGTAGGATGAGGGTTGTAATCCCATGATTGTGGATGAAAAGCTGTGGGTGGAGGTTGTGGATGGATGGTTGTAGGTGGAGGACTGTGGATGGAAAGTTTAGGGTATATGTCTCTGGATGGATGGCTGTAGGTGGAGGGTTGTTGGATGGGCAACTGTGGACGAAGGGTTGTGGGTATAAGGGTGTAAGGGGAAAGTTGTAAGAGAAAGGCTGCTGATTGAAGGTTGTGGACGAAGGGTTTTGTGACAAACATAGCGGTGGAGGTTTGTGGCGGAAGTCGCTGGGTAGGAGGTTGAAGGGGGAAGGTCATTGATTTGGGGTTGTCGTGGATGGATTTGTTGATGGAGGTATTTTGTAGGTAGGAGGAGTGTTGTAGTTGGGCCCGAATTGCTTGGTGGAAGGGAGGGCGAGTGGGAAGGTTGTGGATGAGGTTGTGGGGGGTGAATGATTGTGGCTTAGGTTGTGGGTTGATGACTGTGGTGGAGGTAGGATGTTGTACAACCCACAAAGACCATTTTAAAAACACCTTTCTATAATTATATGTAAATAATGAAAAAAATAAGTTAAAGTGACCTATGACTGAAGCTTCAACTTAATAATGAATTCAAATGCTTACAATAAAAGGAGGAGTTTTTTTCCCTAATATCCAGAAATTGAAGCATCGTGTTTGCCCTTATTATTGGTAGTCAGGTAGAAAGGTTGACACCAGGAAGCTGGTACTAAAAGGTAGGTTAATAGTGAGACCATAAAAGATAGGTTGATAACCAGAGCTGATAACCAGACTGTTAAATGAAAGGTAGGTTAATAATGAGACCGTACAATAGTGAGACCGTCGTTGATAATGGGTCGGTAAAAGATATGTTACTAATGAAACAATAAAAGGCAGGTTAATAACGAGACTGTGAAAGGTAAGTTAATGGTGAGACTGTACAGTAAGTTCCAGGAGTGAAGCGACAAATTTCAGAGGATCTCTCTCTCTCTCTCTCTCTCTCTCTCTCTCTCTCTCTCTCTCTCTCTCTCTCTCTCTCTCTCTCTCCTGTGAAGGAAATGGTAATACTCATGATTTTACTGAACAAATATTTATATTTTTCCTTTTTGTTGTTGTTAGTGTTATCGTGGATAAAGTTAGAGTACATATTTCAAACATCGCATCCATTGCCATGCTAAAAAAAGGCTCTGCTAAAACAATTACCGGAAATAGGTAATAGCTTTTTTATAAAAAAATCATATAAAATTCAAATCATATATAACTTTCAATAAAGAATAATATTTAAAGATATTATATTATCTAAAATATACAAACTTAGGGCCAACATATTGAAAAACTAGAATTATTTGAAGATTTTTAGTAGATAAATTTGGTAGTACTAGCAGCAGACGGCATATCAGAGTAAAAGATATAAAGCGTTCGAAATCGTTATACTATAGCCTTACATAGTGATTCTGTAATAAATCACGATGAATTTTGCTAATAAAATGTCATGTGAGTGTATGTTGATTTATTTTAATACATGGCAGTGGTTTGGGAAGCTATATTTTATCTCACACGAAGGTTTCAAAATGTAACTCAACCAGGTAGTTGTAATTGGAGCCATATTTGAATGCTTTCGATACTCTAAAGAAAGAAACCTTATAAGAACTACATGATAGAGAGACCTTACCTTACCTTACCTTACATCTTGTTCGGGTTGCCCCAGGTCCCTCAGTATGAGGCACCCCTAATGTCTACCAGAGAGTTGCTAGCACATCTTCCGGTATATTTTGCATCTTCCAATCTTGGATGGTCTGGGATGCAGTTTAGATATTTGTCAAGCTTATTCTTAAACACATCTACGCTCACTCCTGTTATATTCCCCAGATGAGCTGGCAACGCATTGAATAGACGCTGCATTATCGATGCTGGTGCGTAGTGGATTAATGTCCTGTGTGCTTTCCTTATTTTTCCTGGTATAGTTTTGGGCCCTATTAATCTACCTCTGCTTGCTCTTTCTGATATTTTTAGCTCCATGATGTTTTCAGCAATTCCTTCTATCTGTTTCCATGCCTGAATTATCATGTAGCGTTCTCTTCTCCTTTCTAGACAATAAAATTTTAAGGATTGTAGTCTTTCCCAGTAGTCAAGGTCCTTAACTTCTTCTATTCTAGCTGTAAAGGACCTTCGTACACTCTCTATTTGTGCAATATCCTTTTGATAGTGTGGGTACCATATCATATTGCAATATTTAAGTGGACTACGAACATATGTTTCATAAAGCATAATCATGTGTTCAGCTTTTCTTGTTTTGAAATTCCGTAACAACATTCCCATTTTTACTTTACATTTTGCCAATAGAATTGCTATTTGATCGTTGCATAACATGTTCCTATTCATCATCACACCAAGGTCTTTAACTGCTTCCTTATTTGTGATTGTCTCATTATTAGGTCCCCTATATGCATATAGCTTTCCTTCTCTGTCTCCATAGTTTATTGATTCAAATTTATCAGAGTTAAATACCATCCTATTTACCTCTGCCCAATCATATACTTTGTCAAGGTCTCTTTGTAGCGCGTTCCTGTCTTCATCGCAAGTAATTTCTCTACTTATTCTTGTGTCATTGGCGAAACTACTCACTACCGAGCCCTTAACATTACTGTCTATGTCTGCAATCATAATAACAAACAGTAATGCAGCTAACACCGTACCTTGTGGTACACCGCAAATTACCTTAGCTTCATCCGATTTCTCATCGTTTGCAATAACTATCTGTTTTCTGTTGTGTAAAAATTCTTTTAACCATCTTCCTACTTTATCCACTATATTATGTTTTCTAATTTTCTTCGCTAATATATTATGGTCTACCTTGTCAAAAGCTTTTGCAAAGTCTAGATAAACCACATCTGTTTCATTTCCGCTTTTCATATTTTTGTATATGTTTTCACGGTGGACTAACAGTTGGGTTTGTGTACTTTTTCCGGGTACGAAACCATGTTGTCCTATATTAAACAAATTATTTTTTATTAAATGTCTCATAATATTTTTCTTCATTACCCTTTCATACACTTTCATAATATGTGATGTTAGACTCACAGGCCTATAATTACTTGCCTCTAGTCTTGATCACTATTGAATGTAGGGGTAATATATGCTAATTTGTGCTCATCATAAATCTTGCCTGTATCTACACTTTGTCTTAATAATATTGCAAGTGGCTTTGCGATAGAATGAACTACTTTCTTTAACAAAATAGCAGGAACTCCATCAGGCCCTGCTGCAGCTCCATTTTTAATTTCATTAATAGCCTGCACAATATCAGCTTCATTAATATCTATGTCAGCTAAATATTCACTATTTTCGTCCCTTACTTCTATATCATTATCTTCATTATCTATTCTAGGGGTGAATTCTCTCTTATATCGTTCTGCCAATATGTTGCATATTTCCTTTTTTTCATTCGTTAATCTTCCTTCAATTCTTAGAGGGCCAATTTCTATTCTTCTTTCATTCATCTTTTTCGCGTATGAGTATAATAGTATGGGGTTTTGCTTGATATTTATTAGGGTTTTTTCTTCCAAGTCCCGTTTTTCATTTTCATTTGATTGTATAATCTTTTGTTCTGCATTTTCTTTCTTACTTTTTAGTTCTATAACTTTCCATGCATTTTTTTCTTTTGCAATACCTTTTTTCCACTTTCTGATTTTCTGGAACAAGATCCTTCTGTCTCTTGGTATGCATGAGAGAGAGAGAGAGAGAGAGAGAGAGAGAGAGAGAGAGAGATTTCTATTTTTAAGTTACCTATTATTACTCACAATGTCCGTTTTCTTTTAATACCTTTCATAGAAACTACGAACTAATTTAATGGTAAACTACTGTATCTATTTACACGGTCCATATACATTTCTAGCGTGCTTTATCGTAGTTTACACTATTTCTAGACGATTTTCTTGGATTTATAAAGAACTTGGATGCTTTTTAATGAATTAGAATGCAATAGATTATATATTTTACTACTTATCTCAAGGATCTGTCGAGACAGAACAGTGGCGAGCGTGTGGAAGCAGCTCTCTCTCTCTCTCTCTCTCTCTCTCTCTCTCTCTCTCTCTCTCTCTCTCTCGCTACATTTTACAATATATTTGGGAGGCTTCTACAGAATTCGTATTTTTTATTTTAACATATTCTTCTACTTCGCCCGTGTTGCTAAATCACACTTAGAAGAAACCGCTATCACACTCTCTCTCTCTCTCTCTAAAATTTTAATAGATTTTGGCCCACTTCTCTTGCATGATTCGTGTTTTCGTTTTCACTATTCGTCTGTTTTGCTCCTGTTTCGAAATGAAACTTAGCAGAGACTCAAATATAGTTCGTTTATCAGCAAAATACTTCATTACTACCAGCATTATAATAAAAATAACTTAATTAATTCGATAACTAATACATTCAAGTTATATATATGAATATGCAACTCGATATTACCAAGATTATACACTTTATACATAAATTATATTCCATCTTCATGTTTGTTTATGTAGGACGTCTATAGTGTTTAGTCTTGTTTCCAAAATATACGATAACATCAATCGTAGATTTTTAAGCTATGGGTAAATTGCGACTTAGTTCGTAATTGATATTTAGTTTATTTTTCATTTTGCTTCAGCAGAAAAGTTTCTAGATTGTTTATCTGTTTAATTAACCACATAATTTGTTTATATGAACAGCTGACCACAACAAAGGGGTTTTCAGTCAATGTCTTGATCGATGGAACTGTACGTCTTATTTGAAGCCATAAAATATAATATTTGACTAGATATGCCATGTATAGTATTTATAAAATATTCTATAATATCCTTCATTTCAAATAAAATATTTGACTAGAAATACCATGTATAGTATTTTAGAAATATCTTATAATACTGCGTACTTCAATACTGCCATTAAAATTCATAATAAATAACGACAAACAGTATGAAAAGTCGCTGAAAGTTGCTGAAGGATATTATTGGAACCTGAGCTAGCTGACACCCGTCCAGTCGAATCAAGTTCAACCCCTCTCGCTGTTTACCTTCATTTAGTGTTTAATTGATAGTTCTTCTTCATTCCATCAATTGTAAGTAGCGTCATGGTATATTAGAAGTTTATTCTTGCGTATATGGAGTACATTATCGCCTTATATGACCACAAGTAGCAAACAAACAAAAAAAGCAAGTTACAAATAGGAAAGTATCACCAGGTTCGAGATTCCCAGTGTTTGAAATGTCCCACAGATTCTAGGCCATTTTTTAAGTTTCAGTAACATTTTTAGCCATTATCGAATTTTGGAATTGAAAACACAAATTAACTGTGTATTAATGTTGATTTTGAACGTTTGTAACATTAATTTCCGTCGCTGTAAAGTTTTAATCTATTACAAACAGCATTCCCATGGAAGCCATGTTCACGACCAGCCACACTGGAATGAACATAGTAACTCAAAGAAAAGGCAGTAAATTTGCCGTATATTTCCCAGCATTATTTTCTTATTGATTAATTAGGTAGTAACCTTCCTATCGTGGTGTCACAATTAACCTACATTTTACAGTGTCACTATTAACTTACCATTTATGGACCTATTATCAACCTACCTTTTACGGCCCTATTATTAACCTACCTTTTACAGTCTCTTATTAACCTGCCTTTTCCGGTCTCACTATCAGCCTACCTTGTACAGTCTCACCATTAACTTACCTTTCACAGTCTCGTTATTAACCTGCCGTTTACGGTTTCATTAGTAACCTATCTTTTACTGACCCCCATTATCAACGACGGTCTCACTATTGTACGGTCTCTTTATTAACCTACCTTTCCCAGTCTGGTTATCAACCTTTCTTTTACGGTCCCATTATCAACCTTCCTTTTACGGTCTCACTATTAACCTACCTTTTACAGTTGCATGATCAACCTATCTCCTGCTACCAATAATAAGGGCAAACACGATGCTTCAATTTCTGGATATTAGGGAAAAAACATCTCCTTTTATTGTAAGCATTTGAATTCATTATTAAGTTGAAGCTTCAGTCATAGGTCACTTTAACTTATTTTTTTAATGGTTTTTGTTGGTTGTACAACATCCTACCTCCACCACAGTCATCAATCCACAACCTAAGCCACAATCATTCACCCCCAACAACCTCATCCACAACCCTCCACTCACTCTCCTTCCACCAACAATGCCCCACTACAACACTCCTCCTCCTACAACAATCCTCACAAGCATCCACACACAACCCCAAATCAATGACCTTCCCCCTTCAACCTCCTACCCAGCGACTTCCGCCACAAACCTCCACCTGCTATTTTCTGTCCACAACCCTTCGTCCACAACCTTCAATCAGCAGCCTTTCTCCTACAACTTTCCCCTTACACCCTTATACCCACAACCCTCCGTCCACAGTTGCCCATCCAACAACCCTCCACCTACAACCATCCATCCAGAGACATATACCTTCAACCTTCCAATCCACAGTCCTCCACCTACACCATCCATCCACAACCTCCACCAACAGCCTTTCCATCTACAACCCTCATCCTACAACCATCCATCCACAAACTCCACCCACAGCCTTTCATTTACAATCATCTGACTACAACCCTCCTCCTACAACCACCCATCCACAACCTAAACCCACAACCTGACATCTACAATATTTGACTACAACCATCCATCTACAACCTCCATCTACAATCCTCCTCCTACAACCCTCCCCCTATAGCCTTCAATCCACAACCTCCACCCACAGCCCTCCATCTACAATCATCCTCCTACAACCCTCCCCCTACACTGACGCCCCAGTCCCTAGTGGATGTCGTATCCGCGGTTACGTTCCTTGCAGTTCGTGTGGAACTCTTCTTTAGAATTCCCCTGCAAGAAACGTAACCGCGGATACGACATCCAATAGGGATTGGGGCGTCCAATGTATTTCACCGTGTTTAGTACTGGCCCCTGGGGATTAATTACAGTCGTCCGAATAAATATTTCTTTAAATTCTTCTTCGGTAGGTAAAACTGCATAGAAAAACCGCAACTGCCATAGTATGGGCCGCCGCGGATAGGTACCCAAGATCTACCGTGAAATTTAAGGTTTGTCCCCATATGAAAATAATGTGACTTAAGCTGCTGTCTACACATATTACTTACTTGTTTGTATATGCAATCCCACTCTCATTCAAAGCTATTTACCACAGAAGTGATTGGGAGCTGCCAATAATGACATAAAACCTAAATCTGAACTTGCATTATTAGGATATAAGCTACTAACTGACAGATATCGAAACTACCTTAACCCATGACAAAGTAACCTAAGCTAACTTTGGCCTTGGACTAGCCCACAGCTCACCTATTTCAGTCATCACAGACATAGTATGGAATGGGCATACTCCGAATTCAGGATTTCAAGAAAAATTTTATCCTAAAAGGAATTTTATCATATTTGGATTTGGACTACTGTTGATTTTACCCAAATGTGGCAAAATTGATCCAAAGCACTTCATGAATTAATGTATGTAGGATAAACTATTTTAATGTGCAAATCAAATAAATGGCAAAAAGCACAACTGGAGAGGAACACCTGGAAGCTCTAAAACTATAATAAAAGATAATTATTATAATAGATCATATACTCGACAGTCAGTCTAAGTACTAGAAACGATGTATTATTTTAGGTACGTATACGGGCAGACCTGTTTACATAGTATAATTCACACTGATCATAACAAGAGGCTTTGGATGTATCCTTTACTTTAGAACTCCCACGCATTTGGGGAAAGCTAAAGTAGCATATGGGGATGGGATTAGCAGTTCAATGCCTTAACCACTCGGCCACCTTGTCATATATGGGGATGGGGATTAAGAGCGAGGCCTCAGGCCTAGCAGGTCTTCACTTCCAAAGTTAACTTAGAATGTATCCCTGTGTTTTATTTGTATGATTTGATTTGCAGCTTATTTCGAGTTAGGGTTGCCGTTTTGAGGAATTTCGTCTCTTTGTGTGGCTTTCTGGTGACATCTGGCAACCCTCCGTGGCTTTTCCGACCACAGGCCACGGCACTGAAGAAAAAAAATTCTTCACTTTGCCTTTTTATGTTTTATTATGAAAATAAAGATATAAAACATATCCTGCCTATTTATACAAATGTATTGTACTGAAATCCTGTATTTTTCTTCGTCAAAAATATTTTATATTAAGCAAGTGACGTGTAGTTTTCTAATATCACGGGAAATAATTCTACATCGGAAAATGCGCATTCTAACCATTAAATCATAAATAAAGTAAAAAAAAATCAGATGAACTGCATATGGTAACACTGCTAAAAGCCAATGATGTGGAGAAAAAACGGCATCACTGTAAATTCGAGTTAGGTATGGGGAGTTCAAGAGAGGAGTGTAAAGCCCCATGTTGGCAAGATATGGCAACTAAGGTAAGTTAGGTTGGGATTCAACCCCGCATTTCACTGGTTTTCATATTTCAACACCAAAAACCTCTTAAAATTATCAGTTTATTATTACAGATTTAAAAGTATAACATTTACAGACACAGCCGACTAAAGTTTAAGTTAAATGTGAAATATTGCATTAATAAACACTGAAGCCTATTAAGGACTAAGATACAGGCCTTCCACGGAAGACTTCCTTTGCAGTTTCTGGGCAAAGGGCTTAATTAATATATAAAGGGTACATCTAACGTAGAGAAAGCATTAAATTTATCCTTATTAGCTATACTCTACCCTGGCATCACTACTTAATTACTACCTACAAATATTTGCAATTCTTGTTACCTTCATTATTTCACAACACTTTTGCAGCTAGTTTTTCTTGTCTTTTAGTATATGTTATGTTATCTCTTCTTCTTTCCAATCTTATTCATAGCTCAAGTTTTCATACCGTAATTCTCTTGCATTGTTAAAATTTCATTCTAAAATATTTCTCCTGACAGTCAACATTATTGTATACAGTTGTCCTTTTCTCTCACATAATCATCCATCTCTTAAGTTTACTTCTCTGCAATTTTTTTGACAATCCAGTCTTTCATTTCCTTATTCAATTTTGCTTCATATGTCGCTTCATTTCCATATTAGTTAAGTGCTTTCTATTCTACAAATATATACCACAACCACTGCCTGGCAGTCTTCTACATTGGCAAAGATAGTACAGATTATCATAGTTCCATAAGTTTTCATTCGTATTTCTGGAAGGATATCTCTAAACTTTCTTTTGTTCCCATATTTCATAATCTCCACGGGGAGGTCATGATTTCAACTTTTTTTTTTCTCTCTTAATTCAAGGTTACCTTCCACAGTTTACAATCATCTGGGTATTGTTAAGAAATTCAGTCTCGTGAAAACAAATTGTTAAAAAATATCCACAATTATGTATTAAAAATATATTTCTATGTATAAATAGAACAAAGACTTTCGAACACCTGAACGCTGATGAGGAACACCGATCAGGTGTTCGAAAGTCTTTGTTCTATTTTTAAATAGAAATATATTTTTAATATATAATTGTGGATATTTTTTTTTAACAATCTGGGTATTATTAGCAAGTCCATCATCATAATGAACTCTACCTTCCACTTATTTCATATTTACTACGACTAATACCTATGAATTTTCTGGCTTTGAGCTGAAAATCATTTTTGTATATAATAAAAGTAAGGATATAGATTTCCATATTGCAAAAGACCCCTATCTATATCATTGCCAAAAGAAAATAAATTTAATACTTTTTATTTCACATATTACCAGGATACAAGAAAAATATGACAAACACTAATAAATTACCAGAACTATCACGGTATACAATAAAGCCTTACAGTTACAGGATATAGGCATTTCATAATCCGTTTGTCATTAAGCTATGTACTAGACAGGTGTATTTGTAATACTGGCTATTCTATAGCATAGATTGGAAAGAATTATATTTGATCACGTGCTAATATCAGATCACTAAGCATAACGACCTTACCAAATTGAGGTCAACACTTTGCTTAAGATTAACCCAAACTTAACTGGGAAGCAGTCTTCTTAATATAACACCAAATAGGAATACAAGGTATAAATTCAATACTAGAATATGAATCAGGATGTAATAAATTATATTATGTATACTCCTTCTAGGAAGTACCTAGAGTAGGTGCTACCTCTGTGGTTTTAAGCATTTATGTTTAGGGGGTGGAGCTGTTAGCATTATGCCCCCATGGATGCTCAAGGTTATAATATTACAATATTGTCTTGCTTTTCTCTTACTGGTAACCCATCCTAGTATAGACCACACCCAAGGGTGTGCACCTGCTGGTCTTTGGGGGTGCTGTATTTCGAAAATGAAACAAAAATTCATGTCTTTCTGTTATGCAACGTAACATCAGGGTTTCAGATTACGAAATATTATGGGCCATTATTAGTACTATTCTACAGAAGGTAATTAACGATTAAAATTGGTTAACCATTCATGAAATATTGAATATTTGAATGCCTAGTAGGTTAATGAGTAAGTGACACATTTTACAGCAGTATTTCCTGTGATAATTCATTCACAAGCCAAAATATAGACTAGACATGGGCTAATAAACAGCGTTGCATTTCAAGTAGCCCTAAGATCATTTCTCCATATCTTGTCCTCTCAGCCTAACCCTTAAGTCCTTGGCAGACGAATACCAAATGCTGAAGCTCTCAACGAAGAAGGCCACACCCCCTAAAACCATGCCTAGGGCCAAGAGCATCAGGGGCCCCTGGAAATGGACGATGTTGAGAGCCCTCAGCTCCATAGTATTTGCGGCTTCTGTAGGGAAGTCGCCCGTCCAGCTTTCCAGGCGAGCGCCTGCTTCCAGCTTTTGCCTCCTGCGGCTCTGTCGGCCGACTCTCTTGGCCTCTTCCAGCCAGTCTTCCATCCACTTGTCATAGATGCCTCCCTGAGGGAGATGGTAGGGGGAGGGTTAGGTTACAGAGAAACTATGTATTATAGGATAGTGAAATGTAAAAGGCTTTTTCCTTAAAAGGGTCATCACGTAACCTGTTTCCAGATATTGATAAAAATAAAATCATGAATTTTATAAAATCCGATGGAACTAACGTTGCTTTCTCTAAAAGTGTACATAACCTTGCTTCTTTTTTTCCCTAAAGAGAAGGCTGTGACTATCCAGAATTGTGGTTATTTAAATGTGTCTAAGAACCTTGAAATTTGTGTGGCGGGCATCGCTGTGCTATCACATGCTGGAAGACTTGCATAGACGTATTATCAGGAAGTTTTCAATTTATTTATTATTTAATCTACTCATTTTGGAGATTTCCCGTTCTTATCTCAAGATACCAGATACATTATATTCAGCAACCTTTGTAACTCTTATATGTTACTGGAATATCATAGTGATGCAAGATTTTCCACAACACGGGTGTGTGGTTGTCATCAAATTCCTTTTCACTGTCAACAAAAGCCACCATAAAGAGATTCCTAAATCCCATATATTCCTCCTCTTTCGTAATAGATTCCAGATCATATTTTGTCTTCATTCTAATGTTCTTGTCAAGACTCAGATCGGATAAACTACTAAAAAGCTTATATTATGAAAACTGACTAAAATTAGACTAACGTGTTCCACTCACCTCAATCAAAGCCAATATGACAAAATCTAAATCATTTTTATAAGGGGCATCGTGGGGTATGGGCCAAGCGTTGTAGATGGGCATGATCGTTTCCCTGCCCACATACAGCGGTGACGTCCCGTCAGCCTCCGTGTAACGATATGCAACATCGTACTGAAGGAAACGCAGCGAGCCGAAGTGGGGGTATCTGTGAGCCAAGAGAGCAAACTGTAGCTTTCTTCCAGTTCAAGGTTAGGTAGGCTACGGGGCGCTCTGGCTTCCTCCGTGTTTCTTGAGGTCTATTAGCTGTTTTCAGGGTTAGGCCAATTATGGCAAATGTCAAGGTCCTTCCAATATACTCAGAATAAAACTGAAGGGCCATGGTAAGTGTAAAGGAGACGGTCATGCTACGATATCGTCAATGTATTTTTCTGACTAAATGATATAGAAAATGGGTATTTTTCTAAATGATATAGAAAATGGGTACTTTTCTAAATGATATAGAAAATGGGATATGTATATAATACAGTACACGCGAGATAATTTGAGAAATTTACAGTTGGTGGGAAATTAGCCGTCTATTGTTTATATTTCTGTTCTCATCCCCGAGGGGCTGGTATTAAAAACTGCAATATTGGGGGCTTCTGCCATGTTTAGTACCAACCTCTAGGTCTAGGGGATAAAAGTAAAAACATAAATGACAGACAGTAAATTTCTAAAGGTCTCAGTAAGTTTCTCAAATGATCTCACTTGCACTGTCTTACACATTTATATATGCCATTGTCTATAGTGTCTAGTAAAAAACTTACATAAATAAACAATATCTCGGCGCAGCTGTCTCCTTTACACTTACAGAATCTATAACTTGGTTTATATAAGGTACATTAAATTCCAACGTTTCTCAAGAACTCGTGGGACAATAAATTTGAAATCTGAAAATTAGAGCATTAAAGTCTACCCTGTATAACACTTTAGACACCAAGGTTGATTGGCAGATGTCCATTTAACTATAGCTGGTTCACTTAAGGTAGATTCTTGGATGAGCCTTACGCCTACGAGACGTTTGTTTGGCGACCGCTGACTGGCTGGGAGCTACCTACCTCCCGGTACCAGCCAATCAGCGGCCGCCAAACAAACGTCTCGTAAGCATAGGGCTCATCCAAGAATCTACCTTAAGTGAACGAACTATAGGAGAGAATTTAATTAGTGACCTCTGACCCTTGGCCTAAATTGATGAGACAAACTTCACTGAAGACTCTAAATTAAATTACTTTTCCATATTCTTATTTTCTTGACGTAGCTTTTTTCCTACTCAGTACTGTAAAATGCATGGCAGCTAATATCACTCTTAGTGCAAAGTGAGTCAGCATGTGATTTGCACTGGAATTATTTAAATATTTCAGTAAAAGTGACTGCAGTGACTATGCTGTATTCTGAATCTCCTTTCTATTTGTATAAGGATGTTATATTGTCTTTGAAGCCCTTTAGAAAAATGAAATGGTATGAGCAACAATACTTTGAAATAACATTCTTATAAAACTATGAGCAATAAAATATTGAAATTGAAAGTATTAAAAATAAATATACAGCAAAAATGATTATGAAACAATAAGAAAAATTTATGAACAAAGCTAACGGGGAATTAATACAACTTGAAAATACTCTCCTTACTTTTTCTCCAGTGTAATTCTGAGGCCTTCTTCGATTTCATACCCCAGTTCCATCATGTTGCCCAGGGTCCTCATCGACTCCGTTTCAGAGTTCCTCAGGATTTCCCGAAGGGGATTTCCAAAACTGGGCATCGTTACCCTGAGGAAGGAGGTTAAAATATAGTACCGTGAAATATGAGGACCGAGTTGCCTATGCTACGTATTACCATGTAATAGGCCTAGAATTCATGATATCGAGGAGGAATTAGTACCTTTGAACAACTTTCGTCAGTTCCTCCAGAGTCTCAGGCCTCGGTGGGTATTTGGGTGCAATAAGAAAAGCCATCAAATTCCCCCTGTAAACTGATCCCACGATGAAAGCAAATACCAACCAAATCAGCAACAAGACTCTCGTGGAAGGTGTCTCTGGCAGACGGTTGCTTAGCGCTTGACCCAAGAGTGTCCCCAGTAAGTCCAAAATGACAAGTTCAGAGGAGTGTTTCTTGAGGTCTTGTAGCTTCTCTGAGCCTCTGATGACCTGAGAAGAAATTTACTTAGAAAAGGGCGATTAATGTGGACTGTGTCTATACTGTTCCCCAGTCTATAAATCTACTTTCTGATTAAAACTAGCCAACATAAGAAGCGATTCATTTGCATAGAATCAAAGAATGTGGACTAGGCCTACTGTTCTTCAATCTATAAATCCATTTTCTGATTAAAATCAACCAACATAAGAAGCGATTTATGTGCACAGAGTCAAAAAGTGTGTACTAGGCCTACTGTTCTTCAATCTATAAATCCATTTTCTGATTAAAATCAACCAACATTAGAAGCGATTCATGTGCTCAGAGTCAAAAAGTGTGGACTAGGCCTACTGTTCTTCAGTCTATGAATCAATTTTCTGATCACACTGACCTACCCCAATCAGTCCTATGCAAGCTATCACAGACGATCCCAGGATACAGAGCCAAACTTCATTAGTTAAAGGGTAGTACAGACTCTGCCACTTAGGCTCAGGAACCGGTTTAGCCATGACGAAGCCGACGTTGATGTCATGTTCATAAGTCCTCGTGTAATCGAATCTCTTCAGCCTTGAATGGTACACGGCATGTATGATAGGTGAAAACCAGGCTTTACGCTCTGTTACCTTTTGAACTACCTGAGAAAATGTCTAGAATTAGACTTGAAAACGTTATAGTCATCAGACATTCTGTAATAGCAATGATGTTGTCAAAACATTATATATTATACCTGCAAAGATGTCTAGAATTAGACTATAAGATTGTAATGATTAGACAATCTCACAAACGATACCTTATAGTCTTACGTAACTATACCTCTGAAGAAGTTTAGAATTAATTGGACTGTATTAATTGAACTGTCTTACATAGCAACACCTGTAAAGGTGTCTAGAATTAGACTTAGACTTGTAATTATTGGACAATCTGTAACAGCAATGATTTTGCTAAAATGTTATGTAACTATAACTCTGAAGACATCTAGAATTAGATGTCATTAAATTCAAGATGCTATCATCATAGGACAATCTATGACAGAAGTGGTTTAGTCAATCCGTAACGTAACTGTAATTACAAATAACTTTCCTATTCCTTAATCTTATCGAAGGGAAAGAGGTACGTACATTACTGTAACGCTTGAAAGATAAGATCATTATTGGGTTAGTAAATGACAGTAACTAAAATGGTAAGATATCCGTAATAAATGTTTTGAGGTCTGGAAGATTTTGGACATAACTTTATTTAACCAAAAAATTACCTACTGAAATTCCCACTATAAACAATTAAATCACAATTAAAGACTATTTGAAATGGTACTCCATTAAAAAAAAGAACATCTGAGTGAAAGAATTAACATACAGAACTGTATTAGTACCATGTCCAAATACTGTAGACTTCTTGGTGGAGTTCTGTAAGACTTACTATACAAGTTAGTATAACGTAGAATATCGCACATTAAAAGGCTAATAAATATTATTTTCCCACTTAATCCAAAAGATGAAGACCTTCAAAATGTGGAGAATAGTGTATACAAGGTAATAGATAGAAGTCACCTCCCTTAGTGTGAAGGTGAGACCTTCAAAA
>NC_087208.1:38170286-38186058 GCF_015104395.2 Macrobrachium nipponense | reverse complement strand
ACCATTAGTCCTCCTAAAAGTCCAACAAAACGGTTTCCCAAAAGGAAACCGCCAACAGACCAACAAAGGAGGACTAATGCCAATACAAAAGATAAAACCACAAAACCCTTTGCAGGGATCTGAGCCATCACAAAGTCGCTAACACTATTCACAATTGAAGAAAACATGTTTGCTGATATGCAGTACTGGAGGTTTGCCAAAAGTGTAGTTTTCGAAAAAGCCACGAGCTGAATACCTCGTCGGCTTCTGAAGACTTCTCCAGCCTCTGAAGACTTCTCAGGCTCCAGTGACCCAGAATGTCCTCTTCGGTGCTATGCGATTGGCTCCAGGGAACGTCTTTGGGCCTCTGAAGAATTCGGCTTCTTAAAACTTCTCCGATCTCTGAAGACTTCTTCGGCTCCAGTGATCCAGTATGTACCCTTCGGTGCTATGTGATTAGCTCCAAGGAATGCTTCGGTCTAGTGTTCCGAAGTCTCTATCTCTTTCTCGCGCGCGCGCACACACACACACCCATATATATATATATTCACCCTTACACTGACTATATACTGTGTGACAAGAATTTCTATAAAAAAAAATTCAGCGAAAACGAAGACGGACAATAATAGTAACTTATTTATTCAGTGGGGAAAAAATCAGAAATTTCTTATGGAAAAAAAAAAAAAAAAAAAAAAGAGTTGAAAGAGAAACAAGTAATTTATGCTCCTCCTTCACATCGGCCTAGACTCTATAGACTCTCTCCTTATAAGGATAATTCTTGTGTACTACACGTTTCCATACACTACTAAGCTGACTCTACAACAAAAGCGTTTGCTATTAAAGTGGTGTTGTTTTTATTCGTGTATTTGTTTTGTGTCCATTTTGTCATGATTTATTTGAATAGCTAATCTGTAAAGACGAATTGATGAAAGTGTCATCTGTTACCTACGAGGTGTATAAAACTTGCTGATCAACCGTTTCTTTTAAATCTTCCCTAATTATATTAGTTTACAATTCTGATGATCCTACTCGCTTGTTTTATTCTAGACAGGACTAAGTATTAAAGTACTAACATTCCTAACTTACTCAGATCCAAAGAAATTTTGCATTGCAATCAAAATCTTTAATTATATTTAGATTTATTTTTAATAAAAGAGATTTCTTTTAAGATGTCCTTGATAAAGGACTGTAGATACTCAACACAGGTCAAAAGCTACCTCTTCCATCTCTGCTTCCCTTATCAATAGGAACTTATGGTATGATACTAGAAGCATGGTCGTGGTTATGTCCTGATTTTAACACCTTATAAGTCGAAAGACTTGAATGTTGCATGATTTGATTAACATGTTCTTAGTCTTTTCAGAATAGCACCTACAGCTGGCAATCCGTAGTAAACAGTAGCTTGAGGAGCTAGCTCTAGTACCCTTGGGGTCCAACAAGCTTACTACATCATGTGTTCAACACCTAGGCAACAGTCCACCCATGTAAAGCAAGGGCTATTGAAGACTGCAACACCTTAGCTGGAAATCACAAGGAATGTGATTGAACTGCTATGAGTATTCCACTCTCACCAGGGAATTTCTTCAAAGGAAGACCATACCTTCAAGAAATATCTTTCATGGTTTAATCAGCTTAATGTAATATTATTATTAGTGGTTATCCACAAACATTAATTAACTGTAGGTAGTAGAAAAATGATCTTGTATATATTTGAATTAGTCTCACACAATGATTTAGGTTGAAAGTAGGGAAAAACGATCCCACTTGCGTATGTATTTAAATTGGTCTCACTGAACTATTTAGGCTTTTATTTCATAAAAAAACATAGGGATATTATTTTCCCTTTCACTATTAAGCTGATGTAGGATTAAGTTTGAGTTCCATCCAAGTGTTAGGTTATCTGGTTTCTCATATAAGTGCCTATGCCACAAATTTAGTTGACCAACGCATTACTCATTGTCATTTTAAGGGCAAATTCATGACTTCTATGTCATTCGGGATACTATACATAATCTATGATTATGTCAACAGTTGGTTCAATATCCAATTGTTCATTTTGTTCACAGGATGTATGAATAGCTTTTGCATAAGACTTATCATAGCTAATATCATTAGAAGCACATATAAGTTGCATCAATTTTCTGTCAGCCCATGTAAGTCAGCATATTTCAGTAGTGTACTGTACATAGTTTTTACATAAAGCTCATAACAGTTTTATGTCAGGTATTGGTTACTGTAATTCACTTTTTCAACATGCACAGGTTATTAGTCTAAACATCCTATCAGTTGAAAAACATCAGCTCTCAGCTGCCTCGCGTAGAAACCCTTTGTGGCATTTTGGATGCAGCATCCAAATCTAACTATTGAGTCAAATGTGAGGTGTCATTTTCAGCTTTTTAACTCCTAAGTTTACTGTACTTTTGACCTTTTTTGTTGCTTGGATTTTTGCGATCATAACCACAATAAATTACAACTATTTTGCTTTAAAATGACACCTGAATGCATACCATATCCTGAAAAGTTATGTCAGAGAATGTACAAAGTAAAGTGTTGTTTATCACAGGTTTGGCTTAGCATAGACACGCCTTTCATAGGCCTACTGATGGCTGTCAAGTTGTTTAGGATGCATGACGGTCTTAGTGTCATAATATCAGGTAGTATGCTTTGGTCTATACCTTGATCACATAACAGTCCCTAGGACTTTCCATTTTACAGTTTGCTAGATATGAGTTAATTAACTGTTCTAGGATAAATATTTGTCTAAGAGGAGTTTTGACATGTGGTACTAAGTTGTCCATTGTTTAGCAAATAACTCGACAAATCTCTTGAAATAGCGACTTTCCCAGAGTTCCTTGGAGCAATAGGAGGCAATTTTGATAATTATTTGGTAATGTTCATGAAATTCAGTATTTCTTAATAGCTGGTAGTTCACTAGCTACGAGGAATAGGTTATAATACTGTATGTATTAAATTATTTGTCCTACACAAGTACAGTCTAGTAATGTAGAATCTCTGAGCCTTACTTAAAATAGACAATATTTATGGATTGATTACCATTAATTATTGGAAATATCCCTGTTTGTAGATATTGCTGAACTAGTATCCATTTCATTTGAACTTTGAGTTAAAATTAAATTCAGTGTTCTCAGACCTATGCCAGTAGTCTGTTTCAGTTCTTGCATTGTATCGAAGTTAATCTAGAATTATTTTCTTAATGGCTTCTAAATTTTATATCACTGCCAATACATAATTACTAGGGCTTAAACTTAGAGATTTAAGTTCCATAAAGGCTTAGTTTAATACAAGAAGGATATCACAAAGCAAAGTCATTATATGTTTACATTTTAAATCAGGAAATATTTCAGAATTATGTTTATATTAGTTTTTATATCGGTTTTGGTGATTGAATATCTTGCTATAATTTTCTTTTTATATAAAGGTATTCTCTTAAATTTGTATAATTTTGCCATGAAAATAAGGCATCTTATAAATACTAAAAATCAAATTATTGGAAACTATTAATATAAATAGAAGTTTATATTTAGCAGCAATATTTTCGTGGCATCTCTTCATATTTCAAGACACTGCTGTTACGTAAAGGTTCCAGTTGAATAGTTATTGATCTTTTATAAGGGATTCAGGTAGTATATACATTAATAAATTAATTCAATTCAACACTGGCACTTTTAGAAGTCTGTTATTGCTGGCAAGGTAAGACAACTCAGGTATGAGGAATTGCTTTAATTCTTAATGTTATGTTGGTAAGTAAACTTGCACGAGAAATTAAAATAATCATGAAATGTTATTGCTAACAGGATGAGCCAACTCGGCTGTGAAGAATTGTCAAGTTCTTAATCTTATATTGATAAGTAAGTTGCTTGAAGAATTGAAATCAACTAGCCAATATTTTCTTCCACAGAACTATAAATATCTACCAAATCTTTGTTGTAAAAGGATAATTCATTTTTTTAGTGAACTTTTTTGTTATAAAGCTAGTTAGTAATAACGGGTATTATCATTACCATGTTTCCTGAGTCAAGTCATTTGTGTCTCTTTACTTGTAAGACTTATGAAGGGCTTGGTATTGCATGAAAAGTGTAAATTTGAGTAAGGTTAGGCTAAGGAAGTGAATAGCAAAATGGGAAGAGAATTAAGGGAATTGATAGAAAGGAAAGGAAAGATATTTTGCTCTTTTTGTTGTTCTATATTGTATATCATCGAAATGCACCAGTGAAAGTTTGATTAGTGAAAGGAAGTGAAATCTTAGAATAAAACTCTTTGTCTTAAGAAAAATATCACTCGGGTTCATCTTTGCAGACATATTTTGTTAAGGAAATATATGACCTGCTTGTTGCTTTTCCTTGTAAAATTTGCAGGTATTTTTCCAGTTTATACGTTTCATAAGTTTCAACATTTCCATTGCTACAGTGTCTTGACATGTGGAGATATTTAGGTTAAGGTATAATTTTTGTATTGTGTTCCTCACAATTCCCACTGAATGTCAGTTATGTGTTAAAGATTCAATTTGCTCTTATTGTTAAAATGGAGCTTGAAGATTTGAATAATAGGAAAGTGTTGTATTGTAATACTAAAATGTACGTTGATTTTGTACGACTTCTGTATTTCAGCTTTTTGGCTCAGTTCTTATCAAATCAGTTAACCTTCATCAACTAGGTAGGGTAACTAGTACACCATTTACTAGTTCTTAGCACAACAAAGGAAGGATAAAAGCTTAAAAACGTTTAGAGTCACTAATTTAACAAAATAATAATTAAATGTAGCTTCTTCTTGGCTAAGGTATACCATGTACCAATTACAATCTAATTTAAAATTTTGCGGGAATAGGATACTTGGAGTTATACAAATTTACCCCTTTGGCCAAAGTCTTTAGAATTCTGAAGTAGCAGAAATCATTTGCAATGTTGTTAGCTATATAAAGAGATGGAGATATCAGATATGCAGTAGTGCCTCAGGATACGAAATTAATTCGTTCCGAAGCGGCTTTCGCAACCTGATTTTTTCGTATCTTGAACCATATTTTACATATAAATTGCCTAATTCGTTCCAAGCCCAACAAAAACACCACAGAAAATTTATAATAAAGCTAAATAGAACAATAAACAATGAAATACAACAATTTGGACCATTCAATACCTAACATAAACTACATATACTATATGTACCTGTAAATAAAGTGTATTAGTGTACATGATACAAGAAATACTGTATGTACATATGTAGTAAAATGTGGAACCTTACCTTTTGAGTGAGGCGATCTCCGAAAGTGGCGACAGAGGAGGACAAATGGCAGAAAACATGAACACTTAACTTTACGAGACATTCAAAAATGGCAAAAAACATTAACACTAAACTTTACGAAACACATTAACAAATGGCAGAAAACATTAACACTTAACTTTACAAAAAACTTAATATTAAATTTCTTTTTTTGTCCTTTTTTTATTTTTCCTTTTTTGTACTTTACTTTTTACAAAATTTCAATTTTCTGTTTTTCGTATCACTTGGATCTTCCTGTTTGCTTACTACTACTAAAGACCTCTTTAAAAAATAACTATCCAAGGAAGATTGCTTTTGCCTGCTTTTCACAATGTTCCTGAAACGACTCAGGCAAACGTCATTGAACTGCGCAAGCATACGACCTGTGTAAGCCTTTTCGGGGTGTCTCTTTTCTACAAATGATTGCACTTTATGAAAAGCAACTAGAGCATCCTTAATTTCTGCCATTGTCATAGGGTCCTCCTCCTCCTCCTCGCTGCTGCTAGAGAACTCTTTTTGAACGACGTTATGTTGCATGGCCTTCAACTCCTTCAGGTCATCCATCGTAAGCTCCTCTTGGTGCTCCTCGAGAAGGTCATTGATGTCGTCCTCATCGATGACCAGCCCATGGACTTGGTGAGAGCAACGATCTCGTCAAGATCTGGTTGCGAAACAGTTTCAGGATCGTCAACTGTTTCTGAATCTGCATCAGCTTCACCCACGTTGAATCCCTCGAAGTCTCGGGCAGTTACGATATCAGGCCAGAGTTTCCTCCACGAAGAATTCAAGGTTCGCCTCGAAACCTTCTGCCAAGCTTGATCAATGCGTCGTATACATGTGACGATATCGAAATGCTCCTTCCAAAATTCACGCAAGGTGAGGTTTGTGGTATCGGTGATGTCGAAACATCTCTTGAAAAGATGTTTCGTATACAGCTTCTTGAAGTTTGATATCACTTGCTGGTCCATGGGCTGGAGGAGACTGGTGGTGTTAGGCAGAAGATAAAGAACCTTGATGAAAGAATACTCCTCTAGGATATCTTCCTCGAGGCCAGGAGGGTGAGCAGGGGCATTGTCCAACAACAACAGACATTTCAGAGGGAGTCACTTCTCTTTCAAGAATTTCTTCACTGTCGGGCCGAAACACTGATTTACTCACTGGGTTAACAAAAGTCTCATTACCCAGGCTTTCGCATTAGCCATACACATCACTGGAAACTTCTCCTTTAGCACTTGAAGGCTCGAGGAGTCTCCGAATGATACACAAGTAGGGGCTTGACTTTACAATCCCCACTGGCGTTGGAACATAGTGCGAGCGTAAGCCTGTCTTTCGTAGGCTTATACTCCGTGATGTACGTCCGATGAGGCATTTTTTTTCCAAAAAAGGCCAGCCTCGTCCCAGTTGAAGACTTGCTGAGAACTGTAGCCTTCCTTGATCATCATCTCGTCGAACGTCGTAATAAAGGCTTCGGCCGCTTTCGTGTCCGAGCTGGCAGCCTCCCCATGCCGCACCACTGAATGGATGCCAGTCCGTTTACGGAATTTTTCAAACCACCCACGAGAAGCCTTGAAGCCTGGGGTTGGCGTCGATGTCCCTTCTCCGTCGTCTTCGGCCTGGGCAATCAGATCACCAAAAATAGCACTGGCCTTTTGGCAGATTGCCGTCTCGGTTATTGTAACGCCAGCGATTTCTTTGTCCTCAATCCATAGAAGAAGCAGCTTCTCTCCATTTCGTCATGCACTTGGCTCCTCTTGTTGGACAAAATAGTCACGCCCTTAGAAGGTGTAGCTGCTTTGATGGCTTCCTTCTGCTTTAAGGATGGTGCCTATTGCCGATGGATTTCGGCCATATTCCTTAGCGATCACACTCAACCGCATGCCGGCTTCATACTTTTTTATTATCGCCATCTTTGTCTCCATAGAAAGAATCCTCTTCTTTCTGTGAACTTCAGCAACTTTCTTGGGACCCATGACTATAATTAATTTAATTAAGTTCACACACACAACACGATAAAGTAGAAAGCGAAATCACTAACACGAATTTACGTTAACAAACGAAATACATAGATCTGTACGAACGAATTCCTCGTGCGTACGATAACGCTGGTGCGACGAAATGGCCGAAGGACGCCTTTACATAGAGTCATGATGGGATAGATGCTGACCAATAGGAGAGCAGGATCTCACGGCGGTGACTAGCATCAGGAACCAATGGGAGAGTGGGAGGATGGTGGCGAGTCTACAGATTTAGAGGTACGCGAGTTTTAAAATTGTTCTTGGTGGTCTGGGCGAATCTCGGGACTTTACAAAACACCCTTTCGTAACCTGAATGATTTTCGTATGCAGAAGCAAAAAAATCTTCGTCATTGCTTTCGTAACTTAGATTTTTCGCAAGTAGGGACTTTCGTATGTCGAGGTTCCACTTACTTTTAAACAATACAAGAAGCTCTGTTTGCAGCACTATGTCTCCCTCAGAAATATTACGTTATGATCATTAGTTAGTTTTTTCTCATACTAATACTACAGATTTTATTCGCTGATGTGAAGTACTTTAGCTCCGTTGTGGATATTGTGGTAAAGCATTTAGGATTTTCCCATATTCCATATTTTCAAAAAGTAGTTTGACGCATTCCCCGAATTTGTCTATTTATTTATCTGTCTTTCTCTTTATCAGTCTATTTACCTCCCTATCAAACTATCTATCCATCTAATTTTTTGGTCTTTAAGCGATATAGAGATCTCGGTCGACTCATTCGGTGAAGCTTTCAGGGTGTTTAAACTTGGTGTTCTCTAAACCAATTGGTTTATTACATTTTAAAATTTTCGAGAATATATGAATCAAATTCAAGCTTAAACTAGGAATTCTCCATTTAATGTCACTGTATATAATTATTTACTAATTACTGTTGCCTTATTTTATACAATATAAATATTCTGAGCTAGAATTTTACGATTTCTTAAGCCTCTATTTTATTTTGTTTTGTACTCTGTCTCTATCAAACATTCTAGTGCTTCATGTTACCAAACGTATTTGGCAAAATTCTTAGAAATACTTGTAATTTATTAGTAAAAATTTAATTAATCTACTAATTACTTAGACCTAAATAGTATTATTATTATCATTTATTAGAATCATGAGAATTTGGTTTTTTAATTATAATTAAAAAAGATAGACAATAGCTCTTCCTTTTAAAATCTGCTTGATAAAAGTTGCCAGTTACTTGTTCAAATTAGATATATTTTAATTGGATAGACATTAAAATCGAATTTAAATTTCATAAGTAAGGTCACAGGATTAAAATTAACGCAGTTTTTGTAATATCAAATGTTGTATCGTACGAAGACACTAAACAGTTGCCAGCTACTCTTTTACTTCAGTTATATTTTGTAGTTGTTTTAAATTCCAATAGAGGTCATTAGAATGACCTGTGCGGTGCCTTTTTTAAATATGGCAGCTGGTATAGCGTAGATAGTATGTACTCTAATATTACCGGATAACACTGAAGAATTTTATGAAGTCTACTTGTTCGCTGAAGTTGTTACTTGCATTTTCTTCAAAAACATCACGTTATTGACATCAGTTCTTCAGATGTGGATGTTACTTGTTTGATTGACCAGTGTGATTGATCTCGATACGAAAAGCATAAGAGGCAAAATATGCATTTAAAATTCACTGCTTTCGTAATTCCTTTCGCCTCTTTGTCAGACCTAATGTAGCAAAACAAAATCCTTCCTGTATGTATTTTCACTAATTTAGAAAGTAATTAACAATGAATTCTAATGTTGTATCAATTACTCATTTTAAACAAAATTTAATCAAAACTATTTTTTTTTCTCCCGAGAAAATAATCTCGTTTGCCACTCTACCACGTATCTTTAAACTCTACGTACTTTCAATAATTAAACTCATGATTTCTTGACTATTCTCCTAAGAAAGCAACTGACTCTTATGTCAGCGTTTTGAACAATATTATTCTAAAGTAGATTTTAATGTTATGCTTATGATTTACGTATATTAAAAAAAATTACTGAAAATTAAGACAACCTGTAACAAGTATAACTAAAATAGTTTCCCCAATCTGGCAGAACATTATTGGAACGTTCGCAGCTGTCAGCCGGCTGTCAAACTACCGGGGTAGGGGGGGGGGGGGTTCTGCGTCGGGTATTATGTTAGAAATGGACTTTTCCTACAGTATTTTGGTTACTTATTATATTTAAGGTTTTATTTTATTTATTTATTTTTTGGTTGACTGTAATTATCCTTAGAACTGATATGGTATTGTAAGACGGCGATTCTGGGATGCTACCGCTCATGCGCAGTGTTAAGGCAGCTTTTGGTAGAAAGTGGAGTTTACTTCACTGGGTGGACGCAGCCCCTTGGCTAAGCAACACGGCCTACTAGATTAGGTTAGGTTAGACTAGATTAGGTTAGTATGGTTGCTATTACAATAGGTTTCCTTAGCTAATCTCTTCTTGGCCATACAGCGACATGCCTGTTCTCTCCCTGTGTTTTAAACCACACAGGAACCCTTGTTTCAAAGGTTACCCTCATAAAAGTATAGCAAAATCAAATTCCAGGGTAACAAATCATGTGGATACCATTTAGTTTTACCAAAAATACTTACAGGCTACCTCTTGGTCTGTAGTTGCTCTGTGCAGTGTTCTGAATGTGATATTCTTTTGCTGAAGCCTAAACTGGGTGTTCAGGGGAGTGGAACAGCATATATTTCACTGATATTATCGTATAGTAATTAACCCCCAGGGGCCAGTACTAAACACGGTGAAATACTTTGGACGGCCCCCAATCCCTACTGGATGTCGTATCCTCGGTTACGTTCCTTGCAGTCCGTGCGGACTGCTTCTGTAGAAATACCAGTGCCTGAACTGAAATAGTTTTACTAACAGAATATATCAGTTTTGAGGTGTTTTATATGTATGGTTTTAATCGTGGTGCGCTTCTACCCATGTGCAGTTGATAACCTGTATGTACTGAATATGTGGCATTGCCAGAGATTGGTGTGTATTTCTGCTACTTTGTAACGCAAGAGGTGCAGAGCATGCTACTTTATATGTGGATAACTGAGACAGGTTTGAAAGGAGACATTCCAATAGGTAGAGGAAGAAGTTAAATTTGGTAAACAGTCTGTGTTTTTGCCTTTGGGCTAAAAGGTTCAGGTACTTTACCAGAGATGGATTTCAAACTTTTTTTTTTTTCCTGTATGCTAAAGTGAAGTTTTTCTTGTCTACACCTTTTCAGGTCTTCAAAAGCAGTTGTAGATTTTTTAATGTTTACATTTATTGAAAAAGCTGTACACTGCTTACAAGTAACAAACTCTTTGGGTCAGCTGTGAGAATTAAGAATGTTAGCTAGGTGGTCTGATTCAACTCCTCTTAATATGTAGTGGCATTAATGATTTCTGCTAAGTTGCAGGCCATTGATGAGCTGACCTGAATACAATACATGAAAACCAGACAAGGATAAGACTGGAAGAATATGACTAGAATAATATACAAAGGAGTATGATATTTGTTATTTGGGAACATGAAAAGGGTTAAGAAAAGACAGCAGAACATTTAGAAGAGCTGACCAAGTCTGCCAGAGAGGACAAATACTCGGCAGATTCAGGGTATGAGGAGGAGGATAATTGCGGGCTGTACTTAGACTTCGTGTGAATTATGAGGACACCGAAGGAGGTGAAGGAGTTCAGTAATGGCCTTAATGGGTTATTGAGGCCCAATACAAACCTCCAAAGCAGCATGAAGAAGCAAATGCCACGGCTGTCTACCATCAGACAGTGAAAACGGGCCCCTCGAAAAGCCTCCTTCATAAAAAGCCCTTGAAGGTTGCCTCCTTGAAGAAAAGGGAAGATTCACCCCCAGAGGAAATATAACTCCTCTGCTTTGCTGTGCGGTCAGATCTTCATTGTCATTCATCGGACAGCACAGCTAATTCATCATCATTTGTATATCTTCTGTCAACATTGATCACTGGTGGGTACTGTAACCTATTTAATTTACGTAATCTTGGTAGTGAACTTTGAAATAATATTAAAGTATTTAGCTTGAAGTTGAAGGTATGGTATACAGTATAATTTATTTTGTATTTGACAGAGAGTATTCTAATTTTTACAGGTATTCTTCATTGTGAGTACATTGTGCTGCACAGCTAATTCATCATCATCATCTTCATTTAGCCCTGATCACTTGTGAGTACCCTTTTGATTTACGTCCTAATCTTAATACTGGAAGGTTAATGAATAAATGGATCTCAGAATGAAAGATTCAAATGTTCATATACTGTCTTAGGCGAATGCAGTCTTGGGACGATGAAGTGGCTATTTTGAGATTACTGAACGAAGCAGGCATGTAAAGGGTTAGTATAAGGTTGAGAATGTTTGTGGATCTGTTTGGTGAGTATGTAAGGAGGAAAATTAAGAGGATGACGAATGGAAAGACATCTGGATTTAACAGGATTATTAAAGAGATGCTGTGGTGGTGATAGTGTAATTAAATGGCTGACCAGGACTTTAAGGTATATCTGGATAAGGGAATGGTTCCAAAGAAATTACTGGACTGTTTCTTGTATATGGTAAAGGTGATATGGATGACCTACTTACTACACCAGAGGACGTTTTTGTTAGTATTCTAGTTGAGAAAGTAAAACAGAAACAGAACTCTCTTGGAAAGGACACTGTAGGTTTAGACCAGGAAAGATTAGTGTGGATCAAGTGTTTGTTATGAGCCAATTATGTGGAAGTTTGAAGTAAATGAAATAGGTAACTACATCGGTTGGGAAGCAATGTAAACAGTGCGGAAAATGTATGCTGTAGAAAATAAGTTATTGAGAGCAGTAGAAAAGATTCTATAATGGAAGTGAGGTGTAACATAGAGTCACTGGTTTGGTGAGACAAGAGTCTATAATGTCCCCATGAACGTTTAATATCTTTATGAATAGAGTTATGAGGTTGAAATGTGTGCAAAGATTGAAGTTTGCAAAAGATAAAGTACTGATAGTGGATAGAGGAGAATGCTGAGAGTAAATAAGAGTCTAGGACCAAGGTTATGATTGTAAATGGAAAGAAGTATATTGCGTATAAAATGTTAATATGGAAGGTGGAAAAATGGAAGCCGTTGATTTGCATAAATAGTTGAGAATAAACATAACAGATAATAGTAGGATGAGAAAAAAAGATGTGTAACGGGTAGGTATAGTGAGAGATATAGCTGGGTGCGTGCTGGTGGTCTGAGAAAGGAATACAAACTTCAATATCTTGTTAAATACTTAATAGATTTGTATGAACTTAGAGAATTTTGAAGAAGATACGTTTTAGCCTCATGAAAAATTTATATTGTTTGACGATGTTTTGTTTGCATTAGAGTAAATTCCTTGTAGATTCTTCTTCTTCTAATCTTGTAGTTGTTGTTTTCCTTCTTCCTGTTTTCAGTGGACATTTGGACGACTGGAAGTCTATCCCCTACCCACATCCCTCCCTCCCTCCCTCCCCCAAACAACATCTCGTCGTGTTGACAGGTATGACAAGACACTTACTGATAACCTGACTGACGCCGTTTGAAGGGTCCTTCCTTCGAAGACGGATCGACAGATGGGTCCTCCTTGGTTCACGGAGATGCAATTTTCACCGGGAGAGAGTAATTATTCACTGACGTTCCAAATGTAAAATATAAAAAAGAAGAAGGAATTTTAAAAGTCAGGGCGAACGCCGAGTCGAAATCCTTGCTTTATTCATTCAAGTTTCGTCTCGTGATGTAGCTTAGATTTTTATGCAGTATGCATTGACGTTCGTTTGAAAAACTCAGATTTTTATTGATTTAATCTTTATTGTACCTACATTTTATTGAATATGTATGTAATATATATATTAAAATGTGAAACGTTTATAAGAGGCCATTCACTCGACGTTTTACTAATCCAGCTTTAGTTTTCGAAGTGTTATAGGCACATTCTCTCTCTCTCTCTCTCTCTCTCTCTCTCTCTCTCTCTCTCTCTCTCTCTCTCTCTCTCTCTATCAGAGCGTGTTTTGGAGTATTGACGTTGTGAGACTCCGCCCTCCTTAGAGTTACCACTTATAAACTTTTCTTAATTTTTGCAAAAGCACCAGTTTTGAAAATATTAATCTTATATAATACGTTATAATATTGGTAAATATATTAGTTATTATAGATGCGTACAGAATATATGTATCAACTATGCTGTACCAGCTAGCATTTACGCTGGCGCTTATTATTATAAAAAGGTACTGGGAGGCTGAGTATGCAAGGTATATGGCACCATTGCTCAATGTAAACAAACTGCATGTGCTGTTCCTGTTCTGTAACTTCTGCCGAATTGAGTGAGTCTGTAGTCTATAGTCCTCCTAGTCTGTTGTCTTCGTCGTGTGTTACTTGTACTTTAGTCACTATGGAGTTGCTAGATTTTGAAGGCAGTGGCTTCCCTAATATTATTTTGCAGAAAAATCAAGATTTTGTGTGCTTACGAACTAATGCTAAATCAAGGGAAGATTTCGACAAGTGGAGAGAAATATTCAACATCAAGAATTGTATGTTTCAACTCCTATAAACTGTACCCTGTTGGAGTGAAGAAATTATTTCGTCAAAAATTACTCTGCCATCACAGCAACAAATTCAAGCACAAAGGTGTGAAGAAGACTGTTACTGGGTAAGTAGTATTTTTCCATGTAATTTTACTCATTCATATTTAAGAAGTCTAACCTAAAACCTAGTCTTAGGGTCTTAGACCATACCTGAATAGGCTAACACCTAAAAGGCAGGCCTTACCTAAGACCAAAGGGTAAAACTTTACAAAGCTTGCGTGATCTACCTGTCTAGCCAAAAATAGCTACACCCGAAAAACGTATGTTTGGGAGTGGACTGATTTTCGAAAACATGCAGTAAAATATTATACAAAAGCCTATACTTACGAAGAGTAAGGGGGACCGTTTCAGGAAACCTGGGTGGGGGAACACAGACAGAATAGGCTAAAGGGCAAAAATCGGAGTTTCTGTCGTAATTTTCGTAAAAAGGTAAGGGGATCCCTGTTGGGAAACCAGGTTCTTTTGGGTGGGGGAAACAGAGATGACCGCAATTAGCCTAACACAAGGAAATTCATGAAAATGGCTGTGTGGCTAACCCCCTACCATACTACATACAAGCTCCTGTTGCTGAATAACCACTGGTTCTATGCAATGTAAAAACGCCATAGAAACAAACAAATACATATGCGCTTACCCCCTACCGTACACATGGCCCCCTGGCCAAAACGATCTTTCATAACTTTGGATGATCGGAATGCTGGGGGTAGAGTAAAATGGCCTTTGCTGATGTACAGTCCTGTTCAAGCGTAGGATTGTCATCAGTTTATCATTTTCATTTCATTTCTCATTTTTCCATCTAGCCATACTTTCATTTCAGTGCTGAATGATCTTATAGGTCCCAGCACTTGGGCTCTGCCCTAAATTCCATAATCCATCCATCCTAGCGTACGTACAAACCCCCTGCCATACATACAAGCTGACCTCCTACACTGCATACAAGGGGCTACAACCGTTCGGTGGTCTACACTACTTTCCCTATGGACACAGCTAGCCTAGGCTATTGCTTGACTACCTAAGAAACATTACTCGTTATTGACACATTGACCCCAGCCTCTGCAGGGTGACGGTACTTTTTCAACGATCATTTTTGGAACATCTGTTACTAGTACATTGGGACCTGCCTGGCCTAGGCTACTTCTTACTTCAGAATTACAGAAGGCCGCACAATCTTGATAAAGTTTTACCTACCAAAGTGCTGAAATATGGCAATTTTCAGTTGTCCTCGGGCAGCCCATAAGTTTGGTACTCAGTCCACAGGAACTAAGGCTTTAAAATTATATAATTTTATGCTTACTGAAACTAGATTTGAGTGGAGCAGACACCTGCACCCTCCTAAGTGATTGCTAAAATAGGATAAATAGGGCATCAAAATTGTCCCCCAAGACCAAAATACCAAATTTGTGACACACTGCTAGGACAAATTGTGGAGAACCTAAGGGTAGCCTATGCCATTTGGATGCATTTCTTTCAAGCTCCAAATATCCAACCCTTCAGTCACTAAAACAAAAATGGGTCTAATTAGTAATTGGGTGTAAAAGGAACTAGGCCTAGCTAGCCTGACCTATTTATAGGCTATCTAAACCAATTCATTACTAGGGCAATGCAGTAATGATGCTACTGTAGTTACTATTGTTTTAAAATGATAATCTTAGCCAAGTTTTGACTCTTTCAAAGGTGGCGGTGAATGTAGTAGATATTATAAGCACTGAGATCTTGATATGGAAATGTGTATATGTATCATAACTGCTATAGTAAGGTTTATTTTTGTGTTGAAATGCGATTGTCAGCTAACATTAGGATATTTACAGGTATGACAACAGCAATAGCTCACAGACACCATCTTATGAAATTAGATTTGGTTGATGATTTGAGAGGACAAGCAAACAAATATGTCAATCCATCTCT
>NC_087208.1:38160286-38165286 GCF_015104395.2 Macrobrachium nipponense | reverse complement strand
TTTTACTTTATCAAACAGTTTGGATTATTTCTTCATTTTTTTTCAGATGCAAGGCATACAACACGGCCCAGCTACTGATGTTTATGGTCGAGATTTTCGATGTATACATGAGGCAACGATTGGTCGATGTGGCCTTGAGTAGGCGGCATGTAAAGCCAATAGTCTCGACCAAGATTGTATTAGACAGCGTTGAATTGGTTGGCAATTCTAAATATAAAGTACAGAGCGAATCTGATCCAACCATAAAATATGATGTAGACCTTGAAATTGAACTGTGCTCTTGCATGCAAGGCCAAACTGGTGCTATTTGCAAGCACCAAATTGCATGTGCCGAGTTTAGCATGACAGCCGTGCCCCCGCAATTTTTAAGTAGCAGAGAAAGTCGTCATCGATTAGCAGTTTTGGCTGTTGACCAAGAGAAGGTCCCTGGTGTGGCATTTTTTAGAAAGTTGAATGAGGATGGCGGCTTTGAGATCACTGGCAACGCAGAGATAAAAGAAATTGTTAGTGAGAAGACAGAAAATCTGGATATGGAAGAGGAGCCACAGGATCCAATTTCTAGAACAGAGACAATGTCATCTTCGGATGATGATGATTTTGCCTCTAGAAAAATATCACATGATGTTGCAGATTCCATAGTTAGAGTCAGTGCACGCTATGAAATAGCAATACAGACCTAGCACTGAAGAAGTTCCACAGGCGTCTGGATTCCGTAAAAACTGCAAACCAGTTGAATAGTTTGCTGCATTGCACTGGAAGTGCAATAAGGAATGGTGGAGCTGGGCGAGGTAAGATACCTTGTCAGCTAACCTCCATCGCAAGACGCTCAACTGGCAGGCCAAGGGGAGCTGCACCGCTGTGTAAAGGCCGTCATCCGACAGGTGCTGTGTCTTCACAACCTAAACGTCCCCGTAATTTGGCTCACAACATTTCCTGCAACGTGGCCAATGGGACATCTCATGGCACAAATCATTAAGTGAAAAATAGTTATATTTATGTTTTTTTTTAAATATATTTGATTCAAATGGAAAATAGGAATCCCATTTTCGAATTCATATTTCTCACACTTCACAATAGTTTTTGATTAGTGTTAAGGCAACGTATTAATTTGGTGTATTTATTATAGCTCTTAAGACATGAATTATTCCATTTTTATTGTATCTGGTTGACAATGGAACTGTGCAGTTTGGAGTCAATCAACTTTGGTATGATGTATAATGTGAGTAATCTTTTGTATATAATAAACTTTTGCATAAAATAATCTTTTGTAAACAATTTGTTTTTCTTTTTCTTATATTCCAAGCTATGCAGTTGATTTTAAAATTTACAGTGAAATATCAGCAAAGGAAAGCTTTTTGGTATCCGAGGCTGCAATGGCAATATGTATAATATAAGCAAAGCAATAATTTTGCATAGTTTAGGATATCTGCACAACAAAACCTGAGCATGGCCTTGGTTGTAATACACAGCGTAAATTTGTGCTTTATTACATATCTGTGCAAATTGAAAAATTTTTCTGGTATAATTTTCATTGACTAGAATGAATTTGCTACTCATTTCCGTTGGATATTATTAAAAGAATATGCTTTTTTTATTGCAACATAGATTTCCCCTAGCGACTAAAATAAAGGTCTATATTTCCTGTCTCACACCATGTATACTTCCGAACATGAATGACCAGCGTATTCTAGCCTAACCTGACTAAATATGTACATTTCAAAAACATTGAGTCAAAACGACAATCGAAAATATATGTATATAAGCACCAAAGAACAAATCAACTTGCAGAAGAAATATATATGATCGACAGGGCAAAATTTGTGCATTTTGAAGGGAACAATGATTCAAAATAAAATTCAAGATAACTAAAATTTTAAACTGTCAGCCTACTTCATGTACTAAATGCCTATAAGTGTTGAGGCCAATATGAGTAGTTGAGTTCCATTTTTTTCAAATGGGTGAAGGTATTACGTAACGAAACAGCTGATTGACATGGTGTGTTTCATTGAGCAATGTTGCCAGCCATATAACTTGTGTATCTCGGTACTTTTTTTAATAATTATATTTACCAATATTATAACCTCTCACAAGATAATTCTCAAAACTGGTGCTTCTGCATGAATTATTATGTAATGAAGTGTTTCACTGAGCAATGGTCCCATATGTCTTGCATATCTCAGTTATGATGCATAAGCGCCAGCGTAAATATTAGCTGGTACAACATAGTTGATACATATTTTCTGTATACATCTATAATAACTATATTTACCAATATTAAACCTATTATATAAGATTAATATAACTGGTGCTTCTGCAAGAATTAAGAAAAGCGTATACGTGGTAGCGCTGGGGTGGCGGAGTCTCACGACGTCACCGCTCCAAAACACGCTCTGATTGGTTCTAATATCCGAGAGGGTCTATTTCCATCCAGACTTCAGGAATATGCGGCCCGCACCCAGTTTTTTTCTAACTTTTTCATGTTTGGGGGGCCATTTCTCCCAAAAACGACCTTTTCTTCTATAAATGTCATTGGATGTATAGGTATATACAAGATGAAATATTTGAAATTATGGACTTCGAGAAATTTAGGTAGGAGTGGGGAGGGCGTTGGTTTCATTCTACCCATCCCCCGAATCCCCCAATCGGTACAGACCTGTGTTATACTCGTATAGGTACCTCATCAACGGCGAAAGATCTCGATGACATCCAATGCCTTACGTAGAGGACGTCATTCTTCGTCAGTTTTATTATTCACGTCGTGTGCAAAAGTTTCCCTCGGAGCCTGAAGGCCGCCTTTGTCTTAATCAAGATATTGGCGACAGCTCCCACTTGAAATAATCATTAGGAACCTCTGTGAGACGCTCACTTCGTCAATAGGTCCGTGAATACTGCCTCCTTTTTTTTTATCATTTGACGTAGGAAAATTGTAGACGGTAGATGTATATAGACGTGAATTATTATTCAAAGAATGTTCAGTGTCCGTAGGACAAGAGCAGAGTATAGAAGAATAACAAACTATGTATTGATATTCAAAAGTGCACTAAGAATATTTTTGTTTTCAACGAAAAAGGAATATAAGAAACATGCAAGACATTCTTAGATATTGATATGGATGTATTTGTATATGCTATACAGCTTTTCGCTCAAAAAAAATAAGTAGGATTCTGAGTTATCACGACAAGAATAAACCTTCATACCGTCTGAAAATTGAGGAAAAATGAATTTTACTGTCATAAAATCGATTTAAAAATGCCCTTAGAACGTGAAATTTTAAAAATATATATTATACCTGTCGTATCTGTCCCTTTTTGAGAAATATTCTATGCGTATACTAATCAGTTGCTTCTGTCTTTGTTAGGGAACTTGTTTGTTTGCATTTTTAAAGCAATGTAAACAAATATGAAAAAAATAAGCCCGGAATATATTAATTTTTGCCTTTTATGGCCTATCCAAGATTGCTCTGAGGTTCCGGATATGGCCATGTATCCGAGATTATACTCTTCATTGTATCCACTACAAGCTCACGCCTGTAGGCCTATATGGCTTCCCTGTAGAGGGATGGAGTATCAGCTTATAGGCCTAACATTTTAGGATTAGAAAAGCGGTCCTTTAAATTAAGGGTTGAATATTTAAATTTAGATTGAGATTTTGAAACCAAGGCTTGCTGTGCGTTATTGATAAATACCTACATAACGAAATGAACCAGAGAGCATCCGAAGACATGGAGAATCAACTTATAGGCCTAACATTGTAAGATTAAAAAACCGGTTTAAATTAAGGTTTAAATATAATTTATAGATTAAGATTTTGAAACCAAGGCTTGCTGTTTGCGTTATTGATAAATATCTACACAACGAAATAAACCAGAGAGCATGCAAAGACGTTAGGAGTTAATATAAAAAAAAAAGTTTATATAAAAACCGAACGATTATGAGAAATCCGCTAAACAAATTCAAGATAAAAGAGAGGTCAGGAAATAAACAATATGTGGTTGTATATTCATGGCTTATTATATTAATTTCTGCATTTATTAATCAGTCATGGCAAACAGCATTTGATCTATAGAGCCATGTTGGACGGCTGACCTCGAATCTCTATAGTCTATGATTCATCTTCGGCTACGTACCGCAAACAATTATCTATTCATGATCAGATTCGTCCTAGCTGAAAATGGCTAATCCTCCGCAAGCATTATTTAACAGTCTTTCTAATTTATCATTTCATTAACCAACAGAATCTATTAACTCGACGATAATGATTGGCTGGAAGCTCTCTTACGATTTAGTTCCCTGCGCATGCGTCCATCCCTGCCACCCAATGGCGTGCTTAGTCTTTGTTATGGGACAGAAAGTCTATCGCAATCAACCATTGCATCGCTCAGTCTGAGTTTTGCAACCACTGAGAGAGAGAGAGAGAGCAAAAAAAAAAAATACTTACCCATAGGCCTACGTGACAGTAACGGGCAAGGTTTGTGGTAAGAGAGTTTTTATTATATATATTATTTTTGCTTAGGAGCGCTAATTCCATGAATGGCCGTACATTGTTATATTTGTGATTTGTATTTGTATTTTCTAGAACCGTTGAGTATTGTGGGTTTATTAGATTTATTACGAATATTTTTTTATCATTTTGCTGACTTTCCAGAGGTCTTCGTTGGTCTAATTTAGGAGGTTCCATTCAAGCATCATGATCAGCCTATGTTCCATTTATTTTAAACGTTTTTCATATTAACCTCACTTAGATGAACTTATAATTTATCTGGTTGATATATTATGGAAAAAAAGGACTGTTCTGTGGAGCATATTTTGAACTTAACTATATAAACCTTCTAGCATGGTCTCCATAAGTAAGACCGTGTTAAACAAATAATTACTCTATGTTTTCCATGGCTTCTTCAAACTAAGTTTGTTCTCTCCGTCGTATATACTTTATTTTCATCGTTTTTAATTACGTTGCACGAATTGATTTCCATAATTGTGCTTTAGAGTAAAATAAAACTT
>NC_087208.1:38152786-38155286 GCF_015104395.2 Macrobrachium nipponense | reverse complement strand
TTGCTGGGGTATAACCTCTTTTATCTGTGTTTCCTTGAGCGTCTCTGAGAAGTTTTTAAACTTCTGCTGCTTTGTCGACTCGGCACTCTCTGCCTCACAGTAGCAGTTTCCCCAGTTATTGGCGGTGGGTCTGGCCTTTTACGAAAAGGTAAAACTGCAAAACAGCAGCTGTCCTTTTAGTCGCCTTTTACGACACGCAGGACCTACTGTGGTAGTATTCTTACACCCCTACCACAGGAACCAAATGTTAATTTTTAGAAGATCTTCTTCATTCAGATAATTTTGGGATTTTGATTCGAATGAATCAAGTCTTGATAGGGGAAGAGCAGTTTATCCTAAAACTGTTCTAAATACATACTTATTTATGTACTCATCAGGTTAAGGCACGCCATTGTTTTTAGTAGTTTGATATAAAACCAATTACACTATAATGAAGGAATTAAGGAATCATTATCGTAAATATTGGCCTAATTGACGATGTGTCTGCTTCCTTACCAAAGTTTAGACATTGTATGTCATGAATAAGGAATCGTAGTCGTTACATAATATAAAGAAAGCAATAAAGGCAGTAATCAGTGAAGATTTCCGTGGCATAGTTCTGTATTGATAATTGTCAAAGTTATCATATTTATATTGACCAGTGAATGAGCTAGTATTAAAACATTTACTTTCATGTGAGAAAGTTACTAATTTATGACAAGAATTTGCTATAGGCGATAGGCAGGCCTGCAATACAATATTCATTTATTCATATGCCTAGCTTTGTTTATACTTTATTCATATCCACAGGACATGGCCAAGTCCCTGGAATATTGACCAGTGAACGAATCAGTACTAAAACATTTACTTTCACTTGAGAAAGTTACTCCATTATGGCAAGACTTTTCCATAGGCAATAAGCCTTCAATACACATATAATATTTATTTTTTCCTACAGGCCTAGCTTTGAGAAAGTTACTCATTTGTCTTAAGGTTTTACAATAGGTCTACAATACATATACAATAATCATTCGTAGGCCTAACTTTCTTTAAAATTTATTCATATTCGAAGGACATGGCCCAGTCCCTGGAGTTACGAGGGACAGCCCTATTCGACAACTCTGCCGAAGGAACCAGCGACAATTTCACCGTCAGCGACAGAATGACAAGTGTCGCCAGAGAGGTGAGTTTCTCTCTCTCTCTCTCTCTCTCTCTCTCTCGTCTGCTCCTCCCTCTCTTCTATTCTCTCTCTCTCTCTCTCTCTCTCTCAGCCTATGGAGTGACCAGTGTATTTACTTTTTCTCCGGTGCACACCAGATACGACTTCGCTTCCATTGCGTCATAGTCGTCGTGGTGAGCGACAGCCTGGATTTCCTGGAGTCCTTCGCCGAGTCGTCCTTGAGAAGACGCCTCCTGTCGGGGACGTCCACTCTGATTGCAGTTGGTCGTCTGCGCCCTCAGGATGTGGAGGCCCTTTCAGCTCACTGGACCTTTTCCATGTACAATGCGCTCGTCTTCGCTCCAGAATCCCCCGGCGGGAAATCTTCCGACAGGAAATCCTCCAGCGGAAGCTCCAAGAGGTTTGGGAGCCTTTGTCTTATCTCCAGGAATCCCTCGATTACAAAGTCTTATATGCTATATCAGCGATATACAAGGAATATGGACGTATGAAAAAGCTATTTATCCATTATCCCAACCTATTTCAGATGGAACTTGTACTACCATATGCCTTTCACTGCCTCCGGCAGGCGGTGGATGAGATTAGGGCGCTGGCACCATCCCGGCGGTCTAATCTTGCAAGAGGACCGGCCCCTGCTCCCAAAAAAATTCTCCAAGTAAGGCAACACAGCCACAAAGCTCTTCTCCTACCTACACTTCATTTATCTCACAAGTGATTATATATGTCAACATAAAATCCCAATATTACTCCACAAGAAATAGGGAATTGGATAATGCATTGTATTTCATTACCTTCATTTACATTATATCATTTCCAATTCATATCTAGCAGAAGTGATTGATATCAATTATTGAGGAGAAAATCTTGTTAAATTTTGAAAATTCAGATTTTCAAAAATACCGTTATGTAAATGGTCAGCATTGGAATATGCTAGAGAGAGAGAGAGAGAGAGAGAGAGAGAGAGAGAGAGAGAGAGAGAGAGAGAGAGAAAATTAACATAAATTCTTCCAACAGCTTGTATGGTGTAACCGTCAACTTCACCGCACTGCCATACAGGCCCTACTGGATGGAAGAGACGAACTCCCATGGCGACAAAATCTACTCAGGGTCTGACAAACTGATGCTGGATGCCATGGAATCGACCCTCAACTTTACCGGGAGGCCTTTGGAGGTTACGACCTGGGACGAGGTGAAGGGAATAGTAATATGTACTACTATAGGCTTTTGAATGTACAAAATTCTCCAACTTTCGAAGGTCCCACCTTGGGAGTAAGTGATGAGAATGTTGTTTATTGGCTAACAGTGTACGTACAGTATTCTCCACGTTTTGAAGGTCTCACC
>NC_087208.1:38148095-38152286 GCF_015104395.2 Macrobrachium nipponense | reverse complement strand
GGTGAGACCTTCAAAACGTGGAGAATACCGTACGTACACTGTTAGCCAATAAACAACATTCTCATCACTTACTCCCAAGGTGGGACCTTCGAAAGTTGGAGAATTTTGTACATTCAAAAGCCTATAGTAGTACATATTACTATTCCCTTCACCTCGTCCCAGGTCGTAACCTCCAAAGGCCTCCCGGTAAAGTTGAGGGTCGATTCCATGGCATCCAGCATCAGTTTGTCAGACCCTGAGTAGATTTTGTCGCCATGGGAGTTTCGTCTTTTCCATCCAGTAGGGCCTAAATGGCAGTGCGGTGAAGTTGACGGTTACACCATACAAGCTGTTGGAAGAATTTATGTTAATTTTCTCTCTCTCTCTCTCTCTCTAGCATATTCCAATGCTGACCATTTACATAACGGTATTTTTGAAAATCTGAATTTTCAAAATTTAACAAGATTTTCTTCCTCAATAATTGATATCAATCACTGCTGCTAGATATGAATTGGAATTGATATAATGTAAATGAAGGTAATGAAATACAATGCATTATCCAATTCCCTATTTCTTGTGGAGTAATATTGTGATTTTATGTTGACATATATAATTACTTGTGAGATAAAGGAAGTGTAGGTAGGAGAAGAGCTTTGTGGTTGTGTTGCCTTACTTGGAGAATTTTTCTGGGAGCTGGGGGCGGTCCTCTTGCAAGATTAGACCGCCGGGATGGTGCCAGCGCCCTAATCTCATCCACCGCCTGCCGGAGGCAGTGAAAGGCATATGGTAGTACAAGTTCCATCTGAAATAGGTTGGGATAATGGATAAATAGCTTTTTCATACGTCCATATTCCTTGTATATCGCTGATATAGCATATAAGACTTTGTAATCGAGGGATTCCTGGAGATAAGACAGAGGCTGTCAAACCTCTTGGGGCTTCCGCCGGAGGATTTCCTGTCGGAAGATTTCCCGCTGGAGGATTCTGGAGCGAAGACGAGCGCATTGTACATGGAAGGTCCAGTGAGCTGAAAGGGGGGCCTCCACATCCTGAAGGCGCAGACCGTCCCACGGCGATCAGAGTGGACGTCCCCGACAGGAGGCGTCCTCTCAAGGACGACTCGGCGAAGGACTCCAGGAAATCCAGGCTGTCGCTCACCACGACGACTATGACGCAATGGAAGCGAAGTCGTATCTGCGGGCACCGGAGAAAAAGCAAATACTGCACTGGTCACTCCATAGGCTGAGAGAGAGAGAGAGAGAGAGAGAGAGAGAGAGAGAGAGAGAGAGAGAGAGAGAGAGAACTCACCTCTCTGGCGACACTTGTGATTCTGTCGCTGACGGTGAAATTGTCGCTGGTTCCTTCGGCAGAGTTGTCGAATAGGGCTGTCCCTCGTAACTCCAGGGACTGGGCCATGTCCTTCGAATATGAATAAATTTTAAAGAAAGTTAGGCCTACGAATGATATTGTATAATGTATTGTAGACCTATTGTAAAACCCCTTAAGACAAAATGAGTAACTTTCTCAAAGCTAGGCCTGTAGGAAAAAATAAATATTATATGTGTATTGAAGGCCTATTGCCTATGGAAAAGTCTTGCCATAATGGAGTAACTTTCTCAAGTGAAAGTAAATGTTTTATTACTGATTCGTTCACTGGTCAATATTCCAGGGACTTGGCCATGTCCTGTGGATATGAATAAAGTATAAACAAAGCTACTATGAGATTCATGGTCTCTGTAACACGGTTTTTTTGGACTTTGCTCCTTGTCAAAGCATCGGATGTAGCTGAAAGTTGACATATGTATATTTTACAACCACACATAAATTTTGTCAGCATTATCAATAACCTAAACCCGTAGTTTTAATTTTTAGAGAGTAAAAATGATCTAGCCGACGCCATGGCCAATGATTACGAGCCAAGAGTCGAAAAACATTCATTACGTAAGCAAGGCAAACACGCCTTTTGACGAAATGTTGCCCCGCCCATCCACCAGGCAGAAACTCCATCGGCTCTGAAACCCAAAGACTTTATGAATGGCGGAACGATACATAGATGTGGGTGGGGTATCAGTGCTAGCGTAGTAATACTACAGTAGCAGTAGTGCCGAAACAGTATAGCAGTAATATACATGAATTAAACGTTTAGGTCCAAATGCTGGGATCCATTGAGGATCATTTAGCACTTTTTACGAAACTAACTCGAGAGGAAATTAGTTTTTTTTATAGACAGATGTTAAATTTTCTAATCCAACAGTGCCCATGGTAGCCTTCAGTGTTATCCTGAATTATAACGAGGCGAAAGTGGGTGGAGCCTCATGAAGTCATCATTCTGATGATAATTATTGGTGAAGTTTAAAGCCAATATACGGTACCGGCTGTTTTTTTTTTTTTTTAGTAAATAGGTAGATAGCAATAAATAAAAATGCTTGACATTGGATATAGCAGTTTTTTCAAAATCAAGCTTGTCTACTATGTTTTTGAAAATTACCAGCAATATATTCCCTGCATCTTGTCAATCTGATTGTGACTTATAAAGTAGACTGTAATTTCTTAGGAAACCTATTTTGGGAGTTAGACTAATAATCGAAGTGTTTTTGTATTTAATAACATATTTTGTTGGTTTGTTCATTATGACAATTATCAGTGAAGAGGTTCCAGAGTTCATAAAGGTGTACTGCTTTGCTTGTATTAAATTTGTATGTCATTGTTGCCAGAGGTTTAGCCTTCGTTACGTACAGCCAATCATCCATCGAGAAAGAGGGAAGAAATGCCGTCATAAGTTACGTAACGAGTGCGTTCGAAACCTTTTCTCTGAGTAAGTTGGCCCGTCCTTCAAAAAAGGTCACTTTTACATTATAAGTACCAAATTTATTCAACCTACGTAATGCAGAATACAGTCAAAATTTATGTGTAGATATAATATGTATTCTGAATAAGCGTTATATTTATGAAATGCATCGATAAAAAGTTATTGCGAAAAAACCGTGTTACAGAGGCCCTGAATCTCATAGTAGGCATATGAATAATGAATATTGTATTGCAGGCCTGCCTATCGCCTATAGCAAATTCTTGTCATAAATTAGTAACTTTCTCACATGAAAGTAAATGTTTTAATACTAGCTCATTCACTGGTCAATATAAATATGATAACTTTAACAATTATCAATACAGAACTATGCCACGGAAATCTTCACTGATTAACTGGCCTTTATTACTTTCTTTATATTATGTAACGACTACGATTCCTTATTCATGACATACAATGTCTAAACTTTGGTTAGGACGCAGACACTTCGTCAATTAGGCCAATATTTACGATAATGATTCCTTAATTCCTTCATTATGGTGTAATTGGTTTTATATCATACTACTACTACTAAAAACAATGGCGTGCCTTAACCTGATGAGTACATAAATAAGTACGTATTTAGATCAGTTTTAGGATAAACTGCTCTTTCTCTATCAAGACTTGATTCATTCGAATCAAAATCCCAATATTATCTGAATGAAGAAGATCTTCTAAAAATTAACATTTGGTTCCTGTGGTAAGGGTGTAAGAATACTACCACAGTAGGTCCTGCGTGTCGTAAAAGGCGACTAAAAGGACAGCTGCTGTCTTGCAGTTTTACCTTTTCGTAAAAGGCCAGACCCACCGCCATTAACTGTGGAAACTGCTGCTGTGAGGCAGAGTGCCGAGTCGACAAAGCAGAAGTTTACAAACTTCTCAGAGACGCTCAAGGAAACACAGATAAAAGAGGTTATACCCCAGCAAATTTCTAATATAGACGAGACAGGGCTTTTCTGGAATAAAATGCCAGACAGAATGTACATCAGCCGTGAAGAGAAGATAATGCCAGGATTAAGGCAGCGAAGATAGGCTAACGTCACTGCTAGGTGGTAATTGTTCGGGAGACATGACACTAAAACCTCTCCTCGTGTATCTGGAAGCAAATTTACGGGCACTGAAAAATATCACAAAAAGTTCTCTACCCGTAACCTGGATGGCCAATAAGAAAGCCGGGTTGACTCTTGCTGTACTTGAGGACTACGTACTTAGTTTTTCCATCACTTTATCCCGGAGTCAAGTTGTACTGCAGAGAGTCTGAGAGAATAACATTCCATTTAAGATTCTCTTAATCTTGGACAATGCTCCTGGTCACCCACAACACTTAGATGATTTCCATTAGGATGTTCAAGTTCTTTATTTACCACC
>NC_087208.1:38080595-38145595 GCF_015104395.2 Macrobrachium nipponense | reverse complement strand
TATATATATATATATATATACTATATATATATATATATATATATATATATATATATATATATATATATATATATATATAAAATATATATATAATTGAATAACGAAAATATGGAACATGATGAATATGTAAATATCTATGAAGACAAAATCCACGAAGGTAAGTGAAATGACGGGTTTCTATAATGCCTTTCGACTTCTTGTCCTTTACTTAGCAGACTGATGAGATATAAAAATAAGTTCACAAAGAAAGCTCGTATAAATGACATATAAGGATTACAAAGAAAAAATATACCAGGAATATATATATATATATATATATATATATATATATATATATATAATATATATATATATATATATATTTGAATAAATAATTAGTCTCACCTGAACTGTACTTAGACCTATGAGTAGAAAAGCAATGCCAACCAGGCCACTCGATTTTCATTTTGTGGTTTTATTCACTCTGAAAATGATTTAGTTTGTGTTATTCAATGTAATGACTATTTTTAATTGAAAGTGGGAATTTTTTATTTATTTTTTTAATATTCAATAAGTTTTTTACTAAGTTTTTCTCTTTTATGAGTTAGGTAATTCTAAGGTCTAAGTCACCATGAGTTACTGAAGAAATTATAGAAATAATTATTAAAATTATATATATATATATATATATATATATATATATATATATATATATATATATATATATATATATATAGAAACGGGGCAACCGCCCCCCGTTATCCACTTTGGTAGCAATAGCCAGAAGCGGAAGGCAAACTGGGTTTTTGGTAACACTTTCCCCTCCCCCCCTCTCTCTCTCAGACATAGGCAATAGCCCCCCGCTCTCTCTCTCTCTCGATAACCTCTCCTCCATTTCATTAGGTCATCAAATCAGAGTCGTGCATTACAAAAATAGACATTTATTGGAAGCAGAGCATTAATTGAATAACTCAGATTCTTACAGGATAATTAAATGGAATGATAACTCAAAGTTCAGATCACACAGATAACCCCCAGGTATTTTAATAGCCTTAATCAGTAATTAGTCACACCATTTATCCCTTCTCCAAAATATAGTTCCCTCCACACAGTCGCCTCCACTAGGACACAGTCCCCATCACTAGATCCGCCTGTTTAAAAGAACAGGAACACACACTAGTGAGCATACACAATTGCAAAGACAAAGTCAAAAGATTAAATGAAATAGAACATCTTTACAAAATATCAAAAATACAGTCAAGCCACAACTTTGGTTAAAGCACAATAATTCTTACCCATCTCCAGCCTAGAATCTCCAAGCACTCTTAAAAGGAAACTCTTTGGCCTACGCCATCGTGGCTCTGCCTTTCTCGCACAGACCTCCCCGTGAGTCTCTCTATGCCATTATGAACGGACATAGCTCATACGGACGCACGAATTCACACTCTTCGTCCACGCCCTGAACCACTCTATACTGGTTTTCAAAGTCACCTTCTCGAACGCCCATAACTACAGGACGATCACTGACCTGCTTAGTAAGGATCTTAATGTCACACCATCCCAAAAAAGAGTTATCAGCATTCTTAAGCTGTCGCTCGGACTCTCTGTCTCTAAGGAAGTTAAAAATGATGAGTCTAAATATCCCCCATTTTTACATACATACACACACACACACACACACACACACATATATATATATATATATATATATATATATATATATATATATATATATATTAAGTTTCACCAGTGATTTTTTTTCTATTTTGAAACTGAAAATATTCCGTGATATTTTTTCCTCATTTATTGAAGACTGAAAACATTATCACCCGTCCATATCCCTAGATAATGTTTTAAGAGTCTGTAATGTTTTAGAATTATTAAGGTTAGGTCTTATGAAATTAAAACAATTCCGATGTATCTGAAGCCTGCATGGGTGCCTATAGGTTCTAACGCTAAAGGGAGCCAATGCTATTTAGTATAGTTAATTATAGCAACTCCATCTTAGCCCTATAGGCCTAGATCTCGAATTCAACCAACTTCTGTGATTTTTTGTTTTTATTCAAGTTGTGTTGACTGATTTTATTGTTTTCATTAACAGCACAAACAGCGTTAGGCCTAGAAAAATGCAGGTTCCATGCCATGCTGTGTGAATTATACGTGAATAAGCAATGCTCTCAAACTCCCGTTCCAGAATTTATGAATTTCCTTGTCTCTTCAGTGACGAATTAGTGAGAGCAGGTCTACAAGACCATAAATTCGCTCTTTAATGACTGAAAGATTGTTTTGAAGCTAAAACAAATGACGGAAGAATACTGAAAATGAGGAACAATTATTGTGAGGATCGAAGTCTGTGAGTGAACTCCCATTGGTGAGAAATGGAAAAAGACTTTAAAGTTTTATTTTACTCTAAAGCACAATTATGGAAATCAATTCGTGCAACGTAATTAAAAACGATGAAAATAAAGAATATACGACGGAGAGAACAAACTTAGTTTGAAGAAGCCATGGAAAACATAGAGTAATTATTTGTTTAACACGGCCTTACTTATGGAGACCATGCTAGAAGGTTTATATAGTTAAGTTCAAAATATGCTCCACAGAACAGTCCTTTTTTTCCATAAAATATCAACCAGATAAATTATAAGTTCATTTAAGTGAGGTTAATATGAAAAACGTTTAAAATAAATGGGCTGATCATGATGCTTGAATGGAACCTCCTAAATTAGACCAACGAAGATCTCTGAAAAGTCAGCAAAATGATAAGAAAAATACGTAATAAATCTAATAAACCCACAATACTCAACGGTTCTAAAAAATACAAATACAAATCACAAATATAACAATGTATGGCCATTCATGGAATTAGCGCTCCTCCGCAAAAACAATAATTATAATAAAAACTCTCTTACCACAAACCTTACCCGTTACTGTCACGTAGGGCCTGGGTAAGTTTTATATTGTTTTTTTTTTTTTGATCTCTCTCTCTGTGTCTCTCTCAGTGGTTGCAAAACTCAGACTGAGCGATGCAATGGTTGATTGCGATAGACTTTCTGTCCCATAACAAAGACTAAGCACGCCATTGGGTGGCAGGGATGGACGCATGCGCAGGGAACTAAATCGTAAGAGAGCTTCCAGCCAATCATTACCGTCGAGTTAATAGATTCTGTTGGTTAATGAAATGATAAATTAGAAAGACTGTTAAATAATGCTTGCTGAGGATTAGCCATTTTCAGCTAGGACGAATCTGATCATGAATAGATAATTGTTTGCGGTACGTAGCCGAAGATGAATCATAGACTATAGAGATTCGAGGTCAGCCGTCCAACATGGCTCGATAGATCAAATGCTGTTTGCCACGACTGATTAATAAATGCAGAAATTAATATATAACGGCCATGAATATACAACCACATATGTTTATTTCCTGACCTCTGTTTTATCTTGAATTTGTTTTAGCGGATTTCTCAAAATCGTTTCGGTTTTTAAATAAACTTTTTTTCTTTTTTTTTTATATATTAACTCCTAACGTCTTTGCATGCTCTCTGGTTTATTTCGTTGTGTAGATATTTATCAATAACGCAAACAGCAAGCCTTGGTTTCAAAATCTTAATCTATAAATTATATTTAAACCTTAATTTAAACCGGTTTTTTAATCTTACAATGTTAGGCCTATAAGTTGATTCTCCATGTCTTCGGATGCTCTCTGGTTCATTTCGTTATGTAGGTATTTATCAATAACGCAAACAGCAAGCCTTGGTTTCAAAATCTCAATCTAAATTATATTCAACCCTTAATTTAAACCGATTTTCTAATCCTAAAATGTTAGGCCTATAAGCTGATACTCCATCCCTCTACAGGGAAGCCATATAGGCCTACAGGCGTGAGCTTGTAGTGGATACAATGAAGAAGTATAAATCTCGGATACATGGCCATATCCGGAACCTCAGAGCAATCTCGGATAGGCCATAAAAGGCAAAAATTAATATATTCCGGGCTTATTTTTTTCATATTTGTTTACATTGCTTTAAAAATGCAAACAAACAAGTTCCCTAACAAAGACAGAAGCAACTGATTAGTATACGCATAGAATATTTCTCAAAAAGGGACAGATACGACAGGTATAATATATATTTTTAAAATTTCACGTTCTAAGGGCATTTTTAAATCGATTTTATGACAGTAAAATTCATTTTTCCTCAATTTTCAGACGGTATGAAGGATTATTCTTGTCGTGATAACTCAGAATCCTACTTATTTTTTTTGAGCGAAAAGCTGTACTAGCATATACAAATACATCCATACAATATCTAAGAATGTCTTGCATGTTCTTATATCCATTTTTCGTTGAAAAAAAAAATATTCTTAGTGCACTTTTGAATATCAATACATAGTTTGTTATTCTTCTATACTCTGCTCTTGTCCTACGGACACTGAACATTCTTTGAATAATAATTCACGTCTATATACATCTACCGTCTACAATTTGTCCTACGTCAAATGATAAAAAAAAAGAAAAAAAAGAGGCAGTATTCACGGACTTATTGACGAAGTGAGCGTCTCACAGAGGTTCCTAATGATTATTTCAAGTGGGAGCTGTCGCCAATATCTTGATTAAGACAAAGGCGGCCTTCAGGCTCCGAGGGAAACTTTTGCACACGACGTGAATAATAAAACTGACGAAGAATGACGTCCTCTACGTAAGGCATTGGATGTCATCGAGATCTTTCGCCGTTGATGAGGTACCTATACGAGTATAACACAGGTCTGTACCGATTGGGGGATTCGGGGGATGGGTAGAATGAAACCAACGCCCTCCCCACTCCTCCCTAAATTTCTCGAAGTCCATAATTTCAAATATTTCATCTTGTATATACCTATACATCCAATGACATTTATAGAAGAAAAGGTCGTTTTTGGGAGAAATGGCCCCCCAAACATGAAAAAGTTAGAAAAAAACTGGGTGCGGGCCGCATATTCCTGAAGTCTGGATGGAAATAGACCTTCTCGGATATTAGAACCAATCAGAGCGTGTTTTGTAGCGGTGACGTCGTGAGACTCCGCCCTCCCAGCGCTACCACGTATACGCTTTTTCTTAATTCTTGCAGAAGAACAAGTTATTTTAATCTTATATAATAGGTTAATATTGGTCAATATAGTTATTATAGATGTATACAGAAAATATGTATCAACTATGTTGTACCAGCTAATATTTACGCTGGCGCTTATGCATCATAAGTTACTGAGATATGCAAGACATATGGGACCATTGCTCAGTGAAACACTTCATTACATAATAATTCATGCAGAAGCACCAGTTTTGAGAATTATCTTGTGAGAGGTTATAATATTGGTAAATATAATTATTAAAAAAAGTACCGAGATACACAAGTTATATGGCTGGCAACATTGCTCAATGAAACACACCATGTCAATCAGCTGTTTCGTTACGTAATACTTCACCCATTGAAAAAATGACTCAACTACTCATATTGGCCTCAACACTTATAGGCATTTAGTACATGAAGTAGGCTGACAGTTTAAAATTTTAGTTATCTTGAATTTTATTTGGAATCATTGTACCCTTCAAAATGCACAAATTTTGCCCTGTCGATCATATATATTTCTTCTGCAAGTTGATTTGTTCTTTGGTGCTTATATACATATATTTTCGATTGTCGTTTTGACTCAATGTTTTTGAAATGTACATATTTAGTCAGGTTAGGCTAGAATACGCTGGTCATTCATGTTCGGAAGTATACATGGTGTGAGACAGGAAATATAGACCTTTATTTTAGTCGCTAGGGGAAATCTATGTTGCAATAAAAAAAGCATATTCTTTTAATAATATCCAACGGAAATGAGTAGCAAATTCATTCTAGTCAATGAAAATTATACCAGAAAAATTTTTCAATTTGCACAGATATGTAATAAAGCACAAATTTACGCTGTGTATTACAACCAAGGCCATGCTCAGGTTTTGTTGTGCAGATATCCTAAACTATGCAAAATTATTGCTTTGCTTATATTATACATATTGCCATTGCAGCCTCGGATACCAAAAAGCTTTCCTTTGCTGATATTTCACTGTAAATTTTAAAATCAACTGCATAGCTTGGAATATAAGAAAAAGAAAAACAAATTGTTTACAAAAGATTATTTTATGCAAAAGTTTATTATATACAAAAGAGTATTCACACTGTACATCATACCAAAGTTGATTGACTCCAAACTGCACAGTTCCATTGTCAACCAGATACAATAAAAATGGAATAATTCATGTCTTAAGAGCTATAATAAATACATAAAATTAATACGTTGCCTTAACACTAATCAAAAACTATTGTGAAGTGTGAGAAATATGAATTCGAAAATGGGATTCCTATTTTCCATTTGAATCAAATATATTAAAAAAAAAAAAACATAAATATAACTATTTTTCACTTAATGATGCCATGAGATGTCCCATTGGCCACGTTGCAGGAAATGTTGTGAGCCAAATTACGGGGACGTTTAGGTTGTGAAGACACAGCACCTGTCGGATGACGGCCTTTACACAGCGGTGCAGCTCCCCTTGGCCTGCCAGTTGAGTGTCTTGCGGTGGAGGTTGGCTGACAAGGTATCTTACCTCGCCCAGCTCCACCATTCCTTATTGCACTTCCAGTGCAATGCAGCAAACTATTCAACTGGCTGTTGCAGGTTTTACGGCCAATCAGACGCCTGTGGAACTTCTTCAGTGCTAGGTCTGTATTGCTATTTCATAGCGTGCACTGACTCTAACTATGGAATCTGCAACATCATGTGATATTTTTCTAGAGGCAAAATCATCATCATCCGAAGATGACATTGTCTCTGTTCTAGAAATTGGATCCTGTGGCTCCTCTTCCATATCCAGATTTTCTGTCTTCTCACTAACAATTTCTTTTATCTCTGCGTTGCCAGTGATCTCAAAGCCGCCATCCTCATTCAACTTTCTAAAAAATGCCACACCAGGGACCTTCTCTTGGTCAACAGCCAAAACTGCTAATCGATGACGACTTTCTGTGCTACTTAAAAATTGCGGGGGCACGGCTGTCATGCTAAACTCGGCACATGCAATTTGGTGCTTGCAAATAGCACCAGTTTGGCCTTGCATGCAAGAGCGCAGTTCAATTTCAAGGTCTACATCATATTTTATGGTTGGATCAGATTCGCTCTGTACTTTATATTTAGAATTGCCAACCAATTCAACGCTGTCTAATACAATCTTGGTCGAGACTATTGGCTTTACATGCCGCCTACTCGAGGCCACATCGACCAATCGTTGCCTCATGTATACATCGAAAATCTCGACATAAACATCAGTAGCTGGGCCGTGTTGTATGCCTTGCATCTGAAAAAAAATGAGAAATAATCCAACTGTTTTGATAAAGTAAAACTAAAAGTAGGGCAGTTCCGTTATTCAAAAATTATGCAGTTTAACCTGAACTTTTGCCAGCATAGTTTAAATATATACAGAATTTTTTTTTCTTAAATTTTTTGCCAATCAGGGGTTTTAATATGTCCCTTTTCTCTCTCTTTTCAAGGTAAGACATTTCATAAAAAATGATTTTCTACACTTACTGACAAATCATGTTTGCCAGATCAATCAATACAAATAACTGCAAAACATCCAGAGACCTTTGACCATAGTATTTTCATTGCAGTATAGAGGTTTCTAATTAAACTGGAGCAACTCTCAGCTTATTGGATACCACTTGTCTTTTCTGTTCCTTTCAATATGCATACTATTGAGCAGATTTTTTCCAAATTTTTTATGCCAATATATTTTTATTATTACTATTATTATTATGTAGTGTCTAAAACAAGCGCATATATATATATATATATATATATATATATATATATATATATATATATATATATATATATATATATATATAATATGTATGTATATATAATATTATAGATATATATATATATATATATATATATATATATAGTATATATGTATGTAGTATGTATTGTATATATATATATATATATATATATATATATATATATTATATATAATATATATATATATATATATATACAGAGAGAGAGAGAGAGAAAGAGAGATACACACACACTCTACTAAGATCAGAGCCCACCAATTTCAGCAAGAGGTCATGGCAACTATCAAGGCAGTGTCATCACTTGCTTAGTGGGAGAACTTCAGTTTTGGGAAATTTCATAGCAATAACATCCACCCAACTCCAACCCACCCTCAGCAACTCTCAAGAAAAGTAAAAGTACATCAGTTAAAAACGCATATGCAGACTCATTAATTATCAAGTATATGTACTTTCTTAAATGATGTAATGACAAATATTACCTGTATAAGTACTTATGAATCCTTACCTACTGAGAACAATATCCTTGATTATGCACATTGTTGACTCGCAGAAATATTTTATATGGTTCCCTCGTAACAATGTACCAGCTCGAAAAGCTATTACCCAATCTTCCTTCCTTTCACCAAGGATGCCACATAAGTGAAAGTAAAGAAAATATGCTCATTAAAAACAAGATTTAAATATGCCAAAAGGAAATTAAAATGGTTAATTAAACAGCAGGACATACAACTTGCAATTTCAAAAGTAAACTTATGTGATAGAATCCATTTTCTTTTCAATTCTGTTCAACTCTTCATTCAAAAGGATCAAAGACCTTGGATTTCATACCAACTTGTTGAATTATAAACAATGGTAACTGACTTTACACTTTAATGAACTATACAAAAAAGGACATTTATAGGGACAGATAGCTGAAGCAATAGTGCACTGAATGCTTCTAAAGCTGGGCTATTTCACATTACCTTTTGAAAATAGGATATGTAGCCATGAGAGAACAGGATTGGAGAGACTGCCACACTTTATTAAACTCTGCTTTTGAACTAGCATGAACAAGACTTTTCATGGCAGCCATCAGGTCTTGACGATTATCCTTTGAATTCTATGTTTAGAATCTAATAGCCAACGCCATACCTGCTGAGGCAGGTGGAAAATACATAGGAAACGTTTGCTGTGGGCCAAGTTGCAGCTAGACTTTTTCTTTCAGCTTCACAGTTGTCAGTCAGGAATGACTGTGGAGCTCCTCTGCCATAGAAAGCACATTCACCTAGCATTTCCTCAATCATACCAAAGCCTGCCAAGCACAAAACAGAACATTAAATATAATTTATAGAAAATATTATGACTGGTATGGATGTTAACAAGCAGAATTATAAATTAAATCATCATATTTGCATTATCTGTAATATACAATGGCCTAGTTGGGCACAAACACCTTCTACTAACTGCATTTACACATTGTACTGATATGTGTAAAAACATTATGCAAATACTTCATTAAATTTTGTTCACCAAAGGAGAGTAAGAAAAAAAAGTAGACTAACAAAATTCTTGGAGGTGACTGTGCTTGGCACCAGGAAAGTAGTATCACTTAAAGAGGAATACAAATTAAATTTTTGCTTAGGAAAATATATATTGTATGTACTGAACTTCCATACCATCAAAGCAAAGTCAACAATTAGAAAGATTTTTCAAGAGGTTAGGCGAGTTTCTGAGTGAAGGTAGGAATCTAGTGATAGAATACCTGTAGTAGTTGGAGTGAAGTGCAGTATTAGGATGAAAGTATGGAGCAGACCCATTTGCAATACAATAAGTCATAAGTGGCTCCCCCAAAAATCCCAGGGTCTCGTGAGTGAGCATGGATTTTGTATTTGAAAGCATGCTATTTAGCCATAAAAATCTTCCCAACATGCCTCTGAAAAAATAAAATAAGAATAAAATCATTCATGTAAACTACAAACCTCTGGTCAATGTTGCTTGATCTTGACATAATGTGAACGATAGCTGTGTTCAGTTGGTCTACAGATCCTGTAGCATCTACAAAAACAACTTCCGAGGCTTCTCTAGATGTTCATGAACCCTCCTCATGAAGGGAGTTACCAAAACACCACAGAATCGTTCATCGTTTGTGGCTGCAACTTTAATTTGTACTTCTGGTTATCAGCTGCATACTTGTGGAAAGCTTTAAAACATAGGACACCTGTTCTTTTACCCATTGGGTCCGCATATATTCCACAGATTTGAGAGATGGATTGACATATTTGTTTGCTTGTCCTCTCAAATCATCAACCAAATCTAATTTCATAAGATGGTGTCTGTGAGCTATTGCTGTTGTCATACCTGATAATATCCTAATGTTAGCTGACAATCACATTTCAACACAAAAATAAACCTTACTATAGCAGTTATGATACATATACACATTTCCATATCAAGATCTCAGTGCTTATAATATCTACTACATTCACCGCCACCTTTGAAAGAGTCAAAACTTGGCTAAGATTATCATTTTAAAACAATAGTAACTACAGTAGCATCATTACTGCATTGCCCTAGTATACTCTGCAATCACTGATCCGGTGATCAAGGAAATAACATTTTGAGGCCCTCAAACATGAATATTATTGAAGAACTACTTACATTTCAATCACAGTAGTGAGTCAATGAATTTTATTGTATATTAATAACATCTTTTAGTTAGTCTATTAGAAGAGTTCATGGGTTCATGCTTAGAAGGAATTGGCTTACCCAAACAACCAGTTCCACTTCCTTAAAGGGGGTCTAGCCCCCTATGTTAAGGTAGGGCATTATAGGTGTCTCCTATCATTAGGTGGGGGAGAGCGGGGGAGCCCCTCAGGTTAAGTGGTTTAGATAGCCTATAAATAGGTCAGGCTAGCTAGGCCTAGTTCCTTTTACACCCAGTTACTAATTAGACCCATTTTTGTTTTAGTGACTGAAGGGTTGGATATTTGGAGCTTGAAAGAAATGCATCCAAATGGCATAGGCTACCCTTAGGTTCTCCACAATTTGTCCTAGCAGTGTGTCACAAATTTGGTATTTTGGTCTTGGGGGACAATTTTGATGCCCTATTTATCCTATTTTAGCAATCACTTAGGAGGGTGCAGGTGTCTGCTCCACTCAAATCTAGTTTCAGTTAGCATAAAATTATATAATTTTAAAGCCTTAGTTCCTGTGGACTGAGTACCAAACTTATGGGCTGCCCGAGGACAACTGAAAATTGCCATATTTCAGCACTTTGGTAGGTAAAACTTTATCAAGATTGTGCGGCCTTCTGTAATTCTGAAGTAAGAAGTAGCCTAGGCCAGGCAGGTCCCAATGTACTAGTAACAGATGTTCCAAAATTGATCGTTGAAAAAGTACCGTCACCCTGCAGAGGCTGGGGTCAATGTGTAAATAACGAGTAATGTTTCTTAGGTAGTCAAGCAATAGCCTAGGCTAGCTGTGTCCATAGGGAAAGTAGTGTAGACCACCGAACGGTTGTAGCCCCTTGTATGCAGTGTAGGAGGTCAGCTTGTATGTATGGCAGGGGGTTTGTACGTACGCTAGGATGGATGGATTATGGAATTTAGGGCAGAGCCCAAGTGCTGGGACCTATAAGATCATTCAGCACTGAAATGAAAGTATGGCTAGATGGAAAAATGAGAAATGAAATGAAAATGATAAACTGATGACAATCCTGCGCTTGAACAGGACTGTACATCAGCAAAGGCCATTTTACTCTACCCCCAGCATTCCGATCATCCAAAGTTATGAAAGATCGTTTTGGCCAGGGGGCCATGTGTACGGTAGGGGGTAAGCGCATATGTATTTGTTTGTTTCTATGGCGTTTTTACATTGCATAGAACCACCGTGGTTATTTTAGCAACAGGAGCTTGTATGTAGTATGGTAGGGGGTTAGCCACACAGCCATTTTCATGAATTTCCTTGTGTTAGGCTAATTGCGGTCATCTCTGTTTCCCCCACCCAAAAGAACCTGGTTTCCCAACAGGGATCCCCTTACCTTTTTACGAAAATTACGACAGAAACTCCGATTTTTGCCCTTTAGCCTATTCTGTCTGTGTTCCCTTTCCCCACCCAGGTTTCCTGAAAAGGTCCCCTTACTCTTTGTAGGATAGGCTTTTTTTGTATATATTTTACTGCATGTTTTCGAAAATCAGTCCATCCCAAACATACGTTTTTCGGGTGTAGCTATTTTTGGCTAGACAGGTAGATCACGCAAGCTTTGTAAAGTTTTACCCTTTGGTCTTAGGTAAGGCCTGCCTTTTAGGTGTTAGCCTATTCAGGTATGGTCTAAGACCCTAAGACTAGGTTTTAGGTTAGACTTCTTAAATATGAATGAGTAAAATTACATGGAAAAATACTACTTACCCAGTAACAGTCTTCTTCACACCTTTGTGCTTGATTTGTTGCTGTGATGGCAGAGTAATTTTTGACGAAATAATTTCTTCACTCCAACAGGGTACAGTTTATAGGAGTTGAAACATACAATTCTTGATGTTGTTAATATTTTATCTCCACTTGTCGAAAATCTTCCCTTGATTTAGCATAGTTCGTAAGCACACAAATCTTGATTTTTCTGCAAAATAATATTATGGAAGCCACTGCCTTCAAAATCTAGCAACTCCATAGTGACTAAAGTACAAGTAACACACGACGAAGACAACAGACTAGGAGGACTATAGACTACAGACTCACTCAATTCGGCAGAAGTTACAGAACAGGAACAGCACATGCAGTTTGTTTACATTGAGCAATGGTGCCATATACCTTGCATACTCAGCCTCCCAGTACCTTTTTATAATAATAAGCGCCAGCGTAAATGCTAGCTGGTACAGCATAGTTGATACATATATTCTGTATGCATCTATAATAACTCATATATTTACCAATATTATAACGTATTATATAAGATTAATATTTTCAAAACTGGTGCTTTTGCAAAAATTAAGAAAAGTTTATGTGGTTTTTTTTTTTTGGTAACTTCAAGGAGGGCGGAGTCTCACAACGTCACTACTCCAAAACACGCTCTGATTAGATCTAATATCCAAGAGCCTCAGGCAAGAGGGTATACTTCCATCCAGACTTCAGGAATATGCGTACGGGCCTGCTACAGTGCGATGTTTCAAAATAAGCCTAATTTTTATGGTATTTTAGGCTGAAATTTGTTACAATTCTTACCAGAATACGTAGTGAGAATTTTAATGATAAATTTGTTATAAAATAAAGTAGAGAACAGTAAATCATAGCCATTTAATGGTAGAAAGAAGGAATTTGAAAGGAGAGAGAGAGGAGAGAGAGAGAGAGAAGAGGAGATGATGAGAGAGAGAGAGAGAGAGAGAGAGAGAGAGAATGTGCCTATAACACTTCGAAAACAAATAAAGCTGGATTAGTAAAACGTCGAGTGAATGGCCTCTTATAAACGTTTCATAATATATATATTACATACATATTCAATAATATGTAGGTACAATAAAGATTAAATCAAATAAAAATCTGAGTTTTTTCAAACGAACGTCAATGCATACTACATAAAAATCTAAGCTACATCAAGAGACGAAGCTTGAATAAATAAAAACAGGAATTTCGACTCAGCGTTTACCTCGACATTTAAAATTCCTTCTTCTTTTTTATATTTTACATTTGGAACGTCAGTGAATAATTAGTCTCTCCCGGTGAAAAATTGCATCTCCGTGAACCAAGGAGGACCCATCTGTCGATCCGTCTTCAAGCAAGGAAGGTACCCTTCAAACGGCGTCAGTCAGGCTATCAGTAAGTGTTCTTGTCATACCTGTCAACACGACGAGATGTTGTTTGGGGGAGGGAGGGAGGGAGGGAGGGATGTGGGTAGGGGATAGACTTCCAGTCGTCCAAATGTCCACTGAAAACAGGAAGAAGAAGGAAAACAACAACTACAAGATTAGAAGAAGAAGAATAATAATCTACAAGGAATTTATTCTCATGCAAAACAAAGCATCCTCAAACATATAAATTTTTCATGAGCTAAAACATATTATCTTCTTCAAAATTCTCTCAAGTTCATACAAATCTATTAAGTATTTAACAAATATTGAAGTGTATTCCTTTCTCAGACCACCAGCACGCACCCAGCTATATCTCTCACTATACCTACCCGTTACACATCTTTTTTTTTTTTTTTTTTTTTTTTTTTTTTTTCTCATCCTACTGTTATCTGTTATGTTTATTCTCAATTATTCATGCAAATCACCGCTTCCATTTTTCCACCTTCCATATTAACATTTTTCTACGCAATATACTTCTTTCCATTTACAATCATAACCTTGGTCCTAGACTCGTTATTACTCTCAGCATTCTCCTCCATCCCATATCAGTACTTTATCTTTTTGCAAACTTCAACTTTGCACGCATTCCAGCCTTCCTTTCGCTGACTTCTGGAATAACTCCATCCATAATGATATTGAACGTTCATGGGGACTTATAACTCTTGTCTCACCAAACCAGTGACTCTATGTTACACCCTCACTTTCCATTATAGAATCTTTACTGCTCTCAATAACCTTATTTTCTACAGCATACATTTTCAGCAGTTTACATTGCTTCCCAACCGATGTAGTTACCATATTTCATTTCTTTTACTTCAAACTTCCACATAATTGGCTCATAACAAAACACTTGATCCCACATTAATCTTTCCTGGTCTAAACCTACAGTGTCCTTTCCAAGAAAGTTCTGTTTCTGTTTTTACTTTCTCAAACTAAAATACTAACAAAAACGTCCTCAGGTGTAGTAAGTCAGTCATTCGTATCACCGTTTACCATATACAAGAAACAGTCCAGGTAATTTCTTCTTTAGGAACCATTCCCTTATCCAGATATACCTTAAAGTCCTGGTCAGCCATTTAATTACACTATCACCACCACAGCATCTCTTTAATAATCCTGTTAAATCCAGATGTCTTTCCATTCGTCATCCTCTTAATTTTCCTCCTTACATACTCACCAAACAGATCCACAAACATTCTCAACCTTATACTAACCCTTTACATGCCTGCTTCGTTCAGTAATCTCAAAATAGCCACTTCATCGTCCCAAGAACTGCATTCGCCTAAGACAGTATATGAACATATGAATCTTTCATTCTAGATCCATTTATTTATTAACCTTCCAGTATTAAGATTAGGACGTAAATCAAAGGGTACTCACAAGTGATCAGGGCTAAATGAAGATGATGATGATGAATTAGCTGTGCAGCACAATGTACTCACAATGAAGAATACATGTAAAAATTAGAATACTCTATGTCAAATACAAAATACATTATTCTGTATACCATACCTTAAACTATCATGCTAAACACTTTAATATTATTTCAAAGTTCACTACCAAGATTACGTAAATTAAATGGGTTACAGTACCCACCAGTGAACAATGTTGACAGAAGATATACATACGATGATGAATTAGTTGTGCAGTCCAATGAATGACAATGAAGATCTGACCGCACAGCAAAGCAGAGGAGTTATATTTCCTCTGGGGGTGAATCTTCCCTTTCTTCAGGAGGCACTTCAGGGGTTTTGAGAGGCTTTCGAGGGGCCTTTTTCAGTCTGTGGCGTTTGCTTCTTCATGCTGCTTTGGAGTTTTGTATTGGGCCTCAATAACCCATTAAGGCCATTACTGAACTCCTTCACCTCCTTCGGTGTCCTCATAATTCACACGAAGTCTAAGTACAGCCCGCAATTATCCTCCTCCTTATACCCTGAATCTGCCGAGTATTTGTCCTCTCTGCAGACTGCGGTCAGCTCTTCTAATGTTCTGCTGTCTTTTCTTAATCATTTTCATGTTCCCAAATAACAAATATCATACGCCTTTTTGTATAATTATTTCTAGTCATATTCTTCCAGTCTTATCCTTGTCTGGTTTTCATGTATTGTATTCAGGTCAGCTCATCAATTGGCCTGCAACTTAACAGAAATTAATTAATGCCACTACATATTAGGAGGAGTTGAATCAGACCACCTAGCTAACATTCTTAATTTCTTACAGCTGACCCAAAGAGTTTATTACTTGTAAGCAGTGTACAGCTTTTTCAATAAATAGTAAACATTTAAAAATCTACAACTGCTTTGAAGACCTGAAAAGGTGTAGACAAGAAAAACTTCACTTTAGCATACAGGAAAAAAAAAGAAGTTTTGAAATCCATCTCTGGTAAAGTACCTGCAACCTTTTAGCCCAAAGGCAAAAACACAGACTGTTTACCAAATTTAACTTCTTCCTCTACCTATTGGAATGTCTCCTTTCAAACCTGTCTCAGTTATCCACATATAAAGTAGCATGCTCTACACCTCTTGCGATACAAAGTAGCAGAAATACACACCAATCTCTGAATAGGCTATTCAGTACATACAGGTTATCAACTGCACATGGGTAGAAGCGCTCCACGATTAAAACCATACATATAAAACACCTAAAAACTGATATATCTGTTAGTAAAAACTATTTCAGTTCAGGCACTGGTATTTCTACAGAAGCAGTCCGCATGGACTGCAAGGAACGTAACGAGGATACGACATCCAGTAGGGATTGGGGGCCGTCCAAAGTATTTCACCGTGTTTTAGTACTGGCCCCTGGGGGTTAATACAGTCGTCTGAATAGATATTACTTAAAATTCTTGTTCAGTAGGTAAAACTGCATAGAAAAACCGCAACTGCCATAGTCTATGCCGCAGCAGATAAGTACCCTAGATCTACCCAGGCACTCAAATTTCTGAAAAAATGAACTACTATACGATAATATCAGTGAAATATATGCTGTTTCCACTCCCCTCCCCGAACACCCAGTTTAGGCTTCAGCAAAAGAATATCACATTCAGAACACTGCACAGAGCAACTACAGACCAAGAGGTAGCCTGTAAGTATTTTTGTAAAAGTAAAAGTAAAGGGTAACTCCACATGGATTTGTTTTTTACCCTGGAAATTGATTTGCCCATACTTTTATGGGGGTACCCTTTGAAACAAGGGTTTTTGTGGTTTAAAACACAGGGAGAGAACAGGCATGTCGCTGTATGGCCAAGAAGAGATTGGCTAAGGAAACCTATTGTAAAAGAAAACAACCATACTAACCTAATCTAGTCTAACCTAACCTAACCTAGTAGGCCGTGTTGCTTTAGCCAAGGGGCTCCATCCACCCAGTGAAGTAAACTCCACTTTCTACCAAAAGCTCGCCTATAACACTGCATGAGCGGTAGCATCCCAGAATCTCCGTCTTACAATACCATATCAGTTCTAAGGATAATTAACAGAAAAAAAACCTTAAATTGAATAAGTAACCAAAATACTGTAGGAAAAGTCCATTTCCAACATAATACCCGACGCAGAGGCAACCCCCTCCCTACCCCGTAGTTTGACAGCCGGCTGACAGGCAGCTGCGCAGCGCAACGTTCCAATAATGTTCTGCAGATTGGGGAAACTATTTTAGTTATACTTGTTACAGGCTGTCTTAATTTTCAGTAATTTTGTTCAATACATAAATCATAAGCATAATATTAAAATCTACTTCTAGAATAATATTGTTCAAAACGCTGACAAAAAGGGTTAGTTGCTTTCTAGGGAGAATTGTCAAGAAATCATGAGTTTTAATGGAAAGTACATAGAGTTTAAAGATACGTGGTAGAGTGGCAAACGAGATTATTTTCTCGAAAGAAAAAAAAAAATAGTTTGATTAAATTTGGTTTAAAATGAGTAATGATAAAAAAAAAAACATTAGAATTCATTGTTAATTACTTTCTAAATTAGTGAAAATACATACATTTAAGGAGGAATTTTGCTACATTAGGTCTGACAAAGAGGCGAAAGGAATTACAAAAGTAGTGAATTTCAATAAACATTCACATCTGGAGTAACTTATGTCAATAACGTGACGTTTTGAAGGAAATGCAAATAACAACTTCAGCGAACAAGTAGTCTTCATATAATTCTTCAGTGTTATCGGTAAAATTAGAGTACTCACTATCTACGCTGTATCAGCTGCCATATTTAAAAAAAGCACCGCACAAGTCATTGCTAATGACATCTATACTCTGTTTTTTTTCATCTGTCCATCTGCCTGTGGTGTTTTTGTATGGCAACACTGCGTCCCGGGCTTTAGATAGTTTACGCTATGTGTAAGTTTTAGGTAAATAAAAGGATATCTGGGTGTACATTGCAACTGAAAAGTGTTTTAATAATTTACTGTATGCGAATACACCGTTAATATTCGAAATAGGATATTATTATAATCGTTGAATGTAAGCTGAATGTGACTATCTAAAGCCCGGGACGCAGTGTTGCCATACAAAAAACACCACACGGCGGGTGGACAGATGAAAAAAAACAGAGTAGTGGAATTTAAAACAACTACAAAATATAAATGAAGTAAAAGAGTAGCTGGCAACTGTTTTGTGTCTTCGTACAATATTAACATTTGATATTACAAAAACTGCGTTAATTTTAATCCTGTGACCTTACTTATGAAAGTTTTAATTCGATGTTAATGTTTGTCCAATTAAAAATATACTATTTGAAACAAAGTAACTGGCAAAACTAAGCAGATAAGAAGGCATGGCATCTTTTAATTTTAAAATAAAAAAACAATTCTCATAATTTGATAAAGATAAGAATATAATTTGAAGTCTAAGTAATAGTAGATAATAAATTTTACTAATAAAATTACAATAAAATTTCAGAATTTTGCCAAATAGTTGGTAACAAGCACTGGAAGTTTGATAGAGACTAGATCAAAAAACAAAATATAGGGCTTAAAAGAAATCGTAACTCTAGCTAGAATATTTATTAGTATAAAATAAGACAACATTATGTAAATAACTTATATACAGTGCCCAAATATGAACATAAATTTGAATTGCTAGTTTAAGCTGAAATTGATTCAATATATGCTTGAAATTTTAAAATGTAATGAACCAAATGTTTAAGAGAAGGGCATATTTAAACACCCTATGTAATTTCACCAAATGAGTTGGCCGAGTTCTGTATCGCTTAAAGACCCAAACCAAAAAAAAATAGATAGATAGATAGTTAGATAGGGAGGTAAATAGACTAATAAAGAGAAAGACAGATAAATAGATAGACAAATTCGGGGAATCACAATACGTCAAACTACTTTTTGAAAATATGGGAAAACCTAAATGCTAGTACCACAATATCCACAATGGAGCTAAAGTACTTCAACATCACGATAAAATCTGTTAGTATTAGTATGAAAAAAAACTAATAATGATCATAACGCAATGTTTCTGAGGGAGATATAGTGCTGCAAAACAGAGCTTCTTGTATTGTTTAAAAGTAAGTGGAACCTCGACATACAAAGTCCCTACTTACGAAAATCCAAGTTACGAAAGCAAGACGAAGGTTTTTTTTGCTTCTGCATACGAAAAAAAATAATTCAGGTTACGAAAGGGTGTACTGTAAAGTCCCGAGATTCGCCCAGACCACCACCAAGAACAATTTAAAACTCACGCGCTCTAACTCTAACTCCCATTGGTTCCTGATGCTAGTCACCTCCGTATGATCCTGCTCTCCTATTGGTCAGCATCTATCCCATCATGCCTCTATGTAATGGCGTCCTTCGGCCACTTCGTCGCTTCAGCGTTATCGTTCGCACACGGAATTCGTTTGTTAACATATACGTATTTCGTTTGTTAACGTAAATTCGTGTTAGTGATTTCGCTTTCTACTTTAGTCGTTGTGTGTGAACTTAGTTAACTTAATTATAGTCATGGGTCCAAGAAAAGTTGCTGAAGTTCACGGAAAGTAGAGGATCTTTCTATGGAGACAAAGATGGAGATCATTAAAAGTATGAAGCTGGCATGCGGTTGAGTGTGATCGCTAAGGAATACAGCTGAAATCCGTCGACGATAGGCACCATCTTAAGCAGAAGGAAGCCATCAAAGCAGCTACACCTTCCAAGGGCGTGACTATTTTGTCCAACAAGAGGACCCACGGGCATGATGAGATGGAGAGGCTGCTTCTTGTATGGATTAAAGACAAAAAAATTGCTGGCGATACGATAACCGAGACGGCAATCTGCCACAAGGCCAGCGCTATTTTGGTGATCTGATTGCCCAAGCCAAAGACGACGGAGGAGAAGGGACATCGACGCCACCCCAGACTTCAAGGCTTCTCGTGGGTGGTTTGATAAATTCCGTAAACGGAATGGCATCCATTGTGGATGGTGCGGCATGGGGAGGGTGCCAGCTTGGACACGAAAGCGGCGAAGCCTTTATTAGATGTTCGACAAGATGACGATCAAGGAAGGCTACAGTTCTCAGCAAGTCTTCAACTGTGACGAGACTGGCCTTTTTTGGAAAAAATGCCTCGTCGGACGTCCATCACGGAGCATAAGCTTATGAAAGACAGGCTTACGCTTGCACTATGTTCCAATGCCAGTGGGGATTGTAAAGTCAGCCCCTACTAAAGTGTATCATTCGGAGACTCCTCAAGCCTTCAAGCCCCACAAAGTGCTAAAGGAGAAGCTTCCAGTGATGTGGAAGGCTAATGCGAAAGCTGGGTTACAAGACTTTTGTTCACCCAGTGGGTAAATCTGTGTTTCGGCCTGACAGTGAAGAAATTCTTTGAAGAGAAGCGACTCCCTCTGAAATGTCTGCTGTTGTTGGACACCTGCCCTGCTCACCCTCCTGGCCTTGAGGAAGATATCCTAGCGAGTATTCCTTCTCATCAAGGTTCTTTATCTTCCGCCCTAACACCAACCCTCCCCTCCTCCAGCCCATGGACCAGCAAGTGATATCGAACTTCAAGAAGCTGTATCAGGAGATGTTTCGACATCACCAATACCACAAACCTCACCTTGCGTGAATTTTGGAAGGAGCATTTCTGATATCGGGATATGCCTCCGACTCATCAATCAAGCTTTCGAGGAGATCCTTGAATTCTTTGTGGAGGAAACTCTGGCCTGATGCCGTATCCTCCTGAAACTTCGAGGGATTCAATGTGGGCGAAGCTGATGCAGATTCAGAAACAGTTGACGATCCTGAAAACTGTTTCGCAACCAGATCTTGACGAGATCGTTGCTCTCGCTAAGTCCATGGGGCTGGTCATCGACGAGGACGACATCAATGACCTTCTCGAGGAGCACCAAGAGGAGCTTACGACGGATGACCTTGCCGGAGTTGAAGGGCCATGCAACCTAACATCGTTCAAGAAGAGTTCTCTAGCAGCAGCGAGGAGGAGGACCCTATGACAATGGCAGAAATTAAGGGGGTGCTCTGACTGCTTTTCATAAAGTGCAATCATTTGTAGAAAAGGGACACCCATAAAAGGCTTACACAGGTCGTATGATTGCGCAGTCGATGACATTTGCCTGAGTCGTTTCAGGAATATTGTGAAAAGCAGGCAGAAGCAATCTTCCTTGGATAGTTATTTTTTAAAGAGGCCTTTAGTAGTAGTAAGCAAACAGGAAGATCCAAGTGATACAAAAAAACAGTAAATTGAAATTTTGTAAAAATGTAAAATATAAAAAAGTTAAAAAAAAAAAATGTAAAAATAAAAAAAACAAAAAATAAAGAAATTAATTTTAAGTTTTTTGTAAAGTTAAGTGTTAATGTTTTTCTGCCATTATTTAATGTGTCGTAAAGTTAAGTGTTAATGTTTTCTGCCATTATTTAATGTGTTTCGTAAAGTTTAGTGTTAATGTTTTCTGCCATTTGTCCTCCTCCTCTGTCGCCACTTTCGGAGATTGCCTCACTCAAAAGGTAAGGTTCCACATTTTACTACATATTGTACGTACAGTATTTCTTGTACCACGTACACCTACACTTTATTTACAGGTACATATGTATATGTAGTTTATGTTAGGTATGAATGGTCCAAATTGTTGTATTCATTCTTTATTGGTCAATTTAGCTTTTATTATAAAATTTACTGTGGTGTTTTTGTTGGGCTTGGAACGAATTAGGCAATTTACATGTAAAAGTTGTGGTTCAAGATACGAAAAAATCAGGTTACGAAAGCAGCTTTGGAACAGATTAATTTCGTATCCTGAGGCACTACTGCATATCTGATATCTCCATCTCTTTATATAGCTAACAACATTGCAAATAATTTCTGCTACTTCAGAATTCTAAAGACTTTGGCCAAAGGGGTAAATGTGAATAGCTCCAAGTATCCTATTCCCTCAAAATTTTAAATTAAAGAGATTGTACTAATTGGTACATGATATACCTTAGCCAAGAAGAAGCTACATTTAATTATTATTTTGTTACATTAGTGACTCTAAACGTTTTTAAAGCTTTTATCCTTTCTTTGTTGAGCTAAGAACTAATAAATGGTGTACTAGTTACTCTACCTAGTTGATGAAGGTTAACTGATTTGATAAGAACTGAGCCAAAAAGCTGAAATACAGAAGTCCTACAAAATCAGCGTACATTTTAGTATTACAATACAACACTTTCCCATTATTCAAATCTTCAAGCTCCATTTTAACAATAAGAGCTAATTGAATCTTCAACACATAACTGACATTCAGTCGGAATTGTAAGGAAAACAATACCAAAATTATACCTTAACCTAAATATCTCCACATGTCAAGACACTGTAGCAATGGAAATGCTGAAAACTTATGAAACGAATAAACTGGAAAAATACCCGTAAATTTCACAAGAAAAGCAACAAGCAGCTCATATATTTCCTTAACAAAATATGTCTACAAAGATGAACCCAGAGATATTTTTCTTTGAGACAAAGAGTTTTATTCTAAAGATTTCACTTCCTTTTACTAATCAAACTTTCACTGGCCTGATTAGAACAACAAAAGAGCAAAAATATCTTTCCTTTCCTTTCCATCAATTCCCTTAATTCTCTTCCCATTTTGCTATTACCTTCCTTAGACCTAACCTTACTCAAATTTACACTTTTCATGCAATACCAAGACCCTTCATAAGTCTTACAAGTAAGGAGACACAACTGACTTGACTCAGGAAAACATGGTAATGATAATAGCCGTTACAAATACTAACTAGCCTTATAACAAAGAAGTTCACTAAAAAATGAATGATCCTTTTACAACAAAGATTTGGTAGATATTTATAGTTCTGTGGAAGAAAATATTGGCAGTTGATTTCAATTCTTCAAGCAACCTTACTTATCAATATAAGATAAGAACTTGACAATCTTCACAGCCGAGTTGGCTCATCGCCTGTTAGCAATAACATTTCATGATTATTTTAATTTCTCGTGCAAGTATACTTACCACATAACATGAAGAAATTAAAGCAATTCCTCATACCTGAGTTGGCTTACCTTGCTAGCAAAAAACAGACTTCTAAAAGTGCCAGTGTTGAATTGAATTAATTTATTAATATATATACCTGAATCCCTTGTAAAAGATCAAAAACTATTCAACTGGAACCTTTGCATGACAGCAGTGTCTTGAAATATGAAGAGATGCCACGGAAATATTGCTGCTTCTAATACTAAACTTTTAGTTATATTATTAGTTTCCAATAATTTGATTTTAGTATTTATAAGATGCCTTATTTTCATGGCAAAATTATACAAGTTTAGGAGACTACCATTATATCACAAGAAAATTATAGCAAGATATTCAGTCACCAAACGATATAAAACTAATATAATCATAATTCTGAAATATTTCCTGATTTAAAAATGTAAACATATAATGACTTTGTTTTGTGATATCCTTCTTGTATTAATCTAAGCCTTTATGGAACTTAAATCTCTAAGTTTAAGGCCCAGTAATTATGTAATAGCAGTGATATAACATTTAGAAGCCATTAAGAAATTAATTCTTGATTAACTTCGATACAATGCAAGACTGAAACAGACTACTGGCATAGGTCTGAGAACTGTGAATTTAATTTTAACTCAAAGTTCAAATGAAATGGATGCTAGTTCAGCAACATCTACAAACAGAGAAATTTTCAATAATTTAATGGTAATCACATAAAATATTGTCTATTTTAAGTAAAGCCTCAGAGATTCTACAATACTAGACATGCTTGTGTAGGGACAAATAATTTAATACATACAGTATTATAACCTATTCCTCGTAGCTAGTGAACTACCAGCTATTAAGCAATACAGAATTTCATGAAAATTACCAAATAATTATCAAAATTGCCTCTATTGCTCTAAGGAACTCTGGGAAAGTCGCTATTTCAAGAGATTTGTCGAGTTATTTGCTAAACAACGGATAACTTAGTACCACATGTCAAAACTCCCCCTTAGACAAATATTTATCCTAGAACAGGTAATTAACTCATATCCAGCAAACTGTAAAATGAAAAAGTCCTAGTGCCTGTTATGTGATCAGGTATAGACCAAAGCATACTACCTGATATTATGACACTAAGATCGTCATGCATCCTAAACAACTTGACAGCCATCAGTAGGCCTATGAAAGTCGTGTCTATGCTGAGCCAAACCTGTGATAAACAAACACTTTACTTTGTACATTCTCTGACATAACTTTTCAGGATATGGTATGGATTCAGGTGTCATTTTAAAGCAAAATAGTTGTAATTTATTGTGGTTTATGATCGCAAAAATCCAAAGCAACAAAAAAGGTCAAAAGTACAGTAAACTTAGGAGTTAAAAAAGCTGAAAATGACACCTCACATTTGACTCAATAGTTAGATTTGGATGCTGCATCCAAAATGCCACAAAGGGTTTCTACGCGAGGCAGCTGAGAGCTGATGTTTTTCAACTGATAGGATGTTAGACTAATAACCCGTGCATGTTGAAAAAATGAATTACAGTAACCAATACCTGACATAAAACTGTTATGAGCTTTATTTAAAAACTATGTACAGTACACTGTACTGAAATATGCTGACCTTACATGGGCTGACAGAAAACTGATGCAACTAATATGTGCTCCTAATGATATTAGGTATGATATGTCTTATGCAAAAGCTATTCACACATCCTGTGAACAAAATGAACAATTGGATATTGAACCAACTGTTCATATAATCATAGATTATTTATAGTATCCTGAATGGCATAGAAGTCCTTAAAATGACAATGAATTTGTCCTTAAAATGACAATGAGTAATGCTTTGGTCACTAAATTTGTGGCAATAGGCACTTATATGAGAAACCAGATAAACCTAACACTTGTATAGAACTCAGACTTAATCCTACATCAGTTTAATGGTGAAAGGGAAAATAATATCCCTATGTTTTTTTATGAAATAAAAGCCTAAATAGTTCAGTGAGACCAATTTAAATACATACGCAAGTGGGATCGTTTTTCCCTACTTACAACCTAAATCATTGTGTGAGACTAATTCAAATATATACAAGATCATTTTTCTACTACCTACAGTTAATTAATGTTTGTGGATAACCACTAATAATAATATTACATAAGCTGATTAAACCATGAAAGATATTTCTTGAAGGTATGGTCTTCCTTTGAAGAAATTCCCTGGTGAGAGTGGAATACTCATAGCAGTTCAATCACATTCCTTGTGATTTCCAGCTAAGGTGTTGCAGTCTTCAATAGCCCTTGCTTTACATGGGTGGACTGTTGCCTAGGTGTTGAACACATGATGTAGTAAGCTTGTTGGACCCCAAGGGTACTAGAGCTAGCTCCTCAAGCTACTGTTTACTACGGATTGCCAGCTGTAAGTGCTATTCTGAAAAGACTAAGAACATGTTAATCAAATCATGCAACATTCAAGTCTTTCGACTTATAAGGTGTTAAAATCAGGACATAACCACGACCATGCTTCTAGTATCATACCATAAGTTCCTATTGATAAGGGAAGCAGAGATGGAAGAGGTAGCTTTTGACCTGTGTTGAGTATCTACAGTCCTTTATCAAGGACATCTTAAAAGAAATCTCTTTTTATTAAAATAAATCTAAATATAATTAAGATTTTGATTGCAATGCAAAATTTCTTTGGATCTGAGTAAGTTAGGAATGTTAGTACTTTAATACTTAGTCCTGTCTAGAATAAAACAAGCGAGTAGGATCATCAGAATTGTAAACTAATATAATTAGGGAAGATTAAAACAAAGAAACGGTTGATCAGCAAGTTTTATACACCTCGTAGGTAACAGATGACACTTTCATCAATTCGTCTTTACAGATTAGCTATTCAAATAAATCATGACAAAATGGACACAAAACAAATACACGAATAAAAACAACACCACTTTAATAGCAAACGCTTTTGTTGTAGAGTCAGCTTAGTAGTGTATGGAAACGTGTAGTGCACAAGAATTATCCTTATTAGGAGAGTTTATAGAGTCTAGGCCGATGTGAAGGAGGAGCATAAATTACTTGTTTCTCTTTCAACTCTTTTTTTTTTTTTTTTTCCATAAGAAATTCCTGATTTTTTCCCCACTGAATAAATAAGTTACTATTATTGTCCGTCTTCGTTTTCGCTGAATTTTTTTTTTTTTATAGAAATTCTTGTCACACAGTATATAGTCAGTGTAAGGGTGAATATATATATACATGGGTGTGTGTGTGCGCGCGCGCGAGAAAAGAGATAGAGACTTCGGAACACTAGACCGAAGCATTCCTTGGAGCTAATCACATAGCACCGAAGGGTACATACTGGATCACTGGAGCCGAAGAAGTCTTCAGAGATCGGAGAAGTTTTAAGAAGCCGAATTCTTCAGAGGCCCGAAGATGTTCCCTGGAGCCAATCGCATAGCACCGAAGAGGACATTCTGGGTCACTGGAGCCTGAGAAGTCTTCAGAGGCTGGAGAAGTCTTCAGAAGCCGACGAGGTATTCAGCTCGTGGCTTTTTCGAAAACTACACTTTTGGCAAACCTCCAGTACTGCATATCAGCAAACATGTTTTCTTCAATTGTGAATAGTGTTAGCGACTTTGTGATGGCTCAGATCCCTGCAAAGGGTTTTGTGGTTTTATCTTTTGTATTGGCATTAGTCCTCCTTTGTTGGTCTGTTGGCGGTTTCCTTTTGGGAAACCGTTTTGTTGGACTTTTAGGAGGACTAATGGTCTCTTTGATGTCCCAGCTCCCTGCAAAGGGAACTGTGGATTTATCTCTTGTATGGCAGGAAGTCCTTCCCTCTTTGGTTTTATTGACGGTTTCCTTCAGGGGAGCCGTTTTGCTGGACTGTTGGGAGGACTTCCTAACTTTTTGATGGCCCAGGTCCCTTCAAAGGAACCTGAGGATTTATCTCTTATATCACAGAAAGTCCTTCCCTCCTGGTCTATTGGCGGTTTCCTTCGGGAGAACTGTTTTGCTGGACTGTTGGGAGGACTTTGTGGACTCTTACTCATAAAAATTCAGGACGAAAAATTGGTCCGCAAGACAGCAGCTGACGAAAACCTCCGGGTTCGATGTGAGCTGAATGACTTGCAGGATACTCTTAATATCTTGAAAAAGGAACTGGAATTGGCCTACGAAAAGAACCGTGAACACCTCCGGGAAAAGGACGAGACTGACAGGAAAGAGGATGCTCTCATGCAGAGAATCCACGATCTGGAGAAGGCTTTGGCTACTGAAAAACTTTCGCACACTGAACAATTGATTGCTGTTACCCAGGAGGCCGAGATGAAAATCAGAAAAAGTTGAAGAAACAGTTGAAGTTCTGGCGAATGAAAATAGACTTCTGAAGAATACAAATCAGAAGACCAGCTTTTGATGGCAAAGCAACGACAAGAATTAGATCATTTGAATGACCTCGTCATAGCAAGAGATTTAGACTCTGTGAATAACAGACAGTGCATTGAAGAGTTGCAGGAAAGAGTGATCACTCTCGAAAGCAAATGCACCTCACTCCAGGAACAGCAGAATGAATGTGAGGTCGAAAAGGCATAACTGCAGAGGAAAACGATGGAAAGACAAAGGAAATTAGGAGATGAGGAATTTTGCCTGAGTGAGGAGGACCGATGGAAGCCAGAAGAAAGAAGAACGGAGAAGAATGGAGGCCACTATTTATAAAAATAGTAGAAAAAAGAAGTCACTAAATGCGAGACCTAATAAATACTGCAGAATCTGACATGACGACCTTCAGGCTGCAAATGAGTGAGGATGTGCAAGGAAAGGTCCTCGCAGCAACTGGAAAGGCGCCCTGCCTCTATCTCGCAGAAAATAGAGCAGTTCAGAGGTCTCTGCCAACAAAATATTGACGGACCTTAAAGGAGATGAGCCTGCTATAATAGCTGCAGATCTGGCTGGCTTTTGGGACATGGTTTCCATTCAGGTGGGTAATGTACACCAACTTTTCGAAGAAATTGGTGACCTTAAAGGAGTCATGGATTGTGGAAACATGAACTAATACATGCGCAACTACCAATGTCACTAAAGGCCCTGCAAAGAGGAAACCAGTTCAAGTTAACAAAGGACCCTACTAAACCTTGTGCTGAGAAAACGAAAGCTCGAGATGAGGCCCGTAGGAAACTACTGGAGGAGAGACGCAGGGCAATGAAGGAGGCTATGAAGACTAAGCAGGCTCAACCTGAGGATGTAAATGGCCTTAAAGATGGTGTGGAAATTCTTGTGGCAGGAGGCAAAAAGGACCAGTTGCAGGAAAATTTAACGGCTGAAAAGGACGATGAAAAAACAAAGTCCGATGAAGATGTGCCAGTTAATGACAAAACGGAAGTTGTGGAAAAACCAAAAGGAAGGCCACCCGATTTCTTACAGATAGTCGAAAGAGACGTTTCTAGATTACAAGAACTGATAAACAATGCTGAATCTGACCTAGAAACTTTCAGACAGCAGATGAGTGAGGAGGTGCAAGGAAAGGTCCTCGCAGCAACTGGAAAGGCGCGCCTCCTCATCTCGCAGAAGATCGAGCAGTTCAGAGGCCTCTGCCAACAAAATATTGATGGTCCTAAAGGAGATGAGCCTGCTATAATAGCTGCAGATCTGGCTGGCTTTTGGGACATGGTTTCCATTCAGGTGGGTAATGTACACCAACTTTTCGAAGAGATTGGTGACCTTAAAAGTCATGGATGGAAACACGAACGAAATACACAAGCAACTACCAATGTCTCTAAAGGCCCTGCAAAGAGGAAACTAGTCCAAGTTAAGAAAGGACCTTCTAAACCTTGCGCTGAGAAAACAAAAGCGCGAGATGAGGCCCGTAGGAAACTACTGGAGGAGAGACGCAGGGCAATGAAGGAGGCTATGAAGACTAACAGGCTCAACCTGATGAAGTAAATGGCCTTGAAGATGGTGTGGCAAATTTCTTATGCAGAAGGCAAAATGGACCATTTGTAGGATAGGCCGATGAAGGTGCTGCAGTTAATGGCCAAAGGCTAAAAAAAAAAAATGAGGCAAATCTTGATTGCCTTTTGCCTTCCACAGCAGGAGGGGTGGGTGAGCTGTGACACCCCACCCCACAAAATAAGGCCAACCAAAAGGGCCCACCCAAAAAGGCCCAAACCCACAAAAAAGGCCAACAACAGGAATGAGTCATAGACTGGCTCGGTGACCATGGTTGAGCCATTTGCCGTCTAGTTACCTAGACGGTAATAGCTGAGCGCACATCTTCAGCACCATGAGAGGGACCCACCATGATTATTCCCCCCACCTTCGCCCCCCATCCCCCACCCCCCAGAAGGTGTCATGGTAGTTCCATTATGTTGCTTTGGGTGTTTGCGTTCACCCCCAAAGTCACCAGGCCATTTTGTGACCCATTCGTGTTTAAGCCTTTTTTTTTTCTCAAGTCTGTCAGGAGGAGCTCGGCAACAGAGCTTCACCGGATCAACTTGATTCATTTTCCTGCTGTGGATAAAACAACATTCTAACTAGCCACTGTGAGTTGGGGCTGGTTAGCCAGCCCCAACTCTCAGCGCCGGTCCCAAGCCCAGGATAATAGGGAGGGTTGGACTCGTCTGTAAAATATCTGCCGAGAGAGAGAGAGAGACAGAGAGAGAGGGAGAGAGAGAGAGAGAAATTGCAATGTTTAACACCTGAAGGAATCTTACTTAAAATTATGTGATACATTTATATAAACTTAGTTAAATGCTACAGTTAGAGCAACTGTTATATTAGGCCTAGACTCTATAGTGCCATGCACCTAGCATTTATACTTTCTAGTCTTTGGAATTTGATATAATCTAAGAATAAATTCCAAAGACTAGAAAGTATAAATGCTAGGTGCATGGCACTGTTGAGTCTAGGCCCAGTAATACAGCTGCTCTAACTGTAGCATTTAGCCAAGTTTATATAATACGTATCACATGATTTTAAGGGGAGATTCCTACAGGTTAAAAACATTGCAAAATTCTCTCTCTCTCTCTCTCTCTCTCTCTCTCTCTCTCTCTCTCTCAGACTTGTTGTGGGCGGAGGGCTGTTGAAGGGTTGTGGGTGGATAGTTGTGGGAGGATGTTTTGTATTGAACGATATGCAAGTGGAGGATTGTGGGTGTACGTTTGTGTGTGGATGGTTGTGAGTAGTGACCAGGTGGATGACTGCCTTTGGAGGGTTATGAGAGGAAGGTTGTGGGTGGAGGCTGTGGTTGTGGTTGTTAGGTTTTATATGGAGTGTTATGGGTGGATAACATGTCAATGGTTGTGGGTATAAAGCTGCAGGTGAAACACTGTTGGTGGATGGTTGTTATGTAGAAGGTTGTAGGAGGAGGAGGGTTGTTGTTGAATGACAGTAAATGAAAGGCTGATGATGGAGGTTGTGGATGGATGGTTGTATGCAGAAGGTTGTAAGAGGGTTGTAGTCAAATGATTGTAGATGAAAGACAATAGGTGGATGTTGTATATGGAGGGTTGTAGTCAGTTAACTGTAGGTGAAACATAGTTGGTGGAAGTTGCGGACGAATGGTTGTAGGAGGAGGGTTGTAATTGGATGACTGTAGATGAAAGGCTGTGGGTGGAGGTTGTAGATGGATGGTTGTAATCAAATATTGTAGATGTAAGGTTGTGGGTGGAGAATGTGGACTGATGGTAGTAGGAGGCGGGTTGTAGTCATTTGAATGTAAATGAAAGGCTGTGGGTGGAGGTTGTGGATGGATGGATGTAGGAGGATGATTGTAAATGGAAGGCTGTTCGTGAAGGTTGTGGATGGAAGGTTGAATATATATGTCTCTGGATGGATGGTTGTAGGTGGAGGGTTGTTGGATGGGCAACTGTGGACGGAGGGTTGTGGGTATAAGGGTGTGAGGGGAAAGTTGTAGGAGAAAGGCTGCTGATTGAAGGTTGTGGACGAAGGGTTGTGGACAGAAAATAGCAGGGGAGGTTTGTGGCGGAAGTCGCTGGGTAGGAGGTTGAAGGGGGAAGGTCATTGATGTGGGGTTGTGTGTGGATGCTTGTGAGGATTGTTGTAGGAGGAGGAGTGTTGTAGTGGGGCATTGTTGGTAGAAGGAGAGTGGTGAGTGGAGGGTTGTGGATGAGTGGGGGGTGAATGATTGTGGCTTAGGTTGTGGGTTGATGACTGTGGTGGAGGTAGGATGTTGTACAACCAACAAAGACATTTGAAAAACACCTTTCTATAACTCTATAAAAAATTTTAAAAATAATAAGTTAAAGTGACCTATGACTGAAGCTTCAACTTAATAATGAATTCAAATGCTTACAATAAAAGGAGGAGTTTTTTTCCCTAATATCCAGAAATTGAAGCATCGTGTTTGCCCTTATTATTGGTAGCAGGAGATAGGTTGATCAGGAAGCTGTAAAAGGTAGGTTAATAGTGAGACCGTAAAAGGAAGGTTGCTAATGGGACCGTAAAAGATAGGTTGATAACCAGACTGTGAAAGGTAGGTTAATAATGAGACCATACAATAGTGAGACCGTCGTTGATAATGGGTCAGTAAAAGATAGGTTACTAATGAACCGTAAAAGGCAGGTTAATAACGAGAATGTGAAAGGTAGGTTAATGGTGAGACTGTACAGTAAGTTCCAGAAGTGAAGCGACAAATTTCAGAGGATTTTGTTCGAAATTCACTAACTGGCAACTACAACACGTAGCTGAAAAACTTATTTTTTTCTACAATGAAAGCTCTATCAAGCAAAATACAAACAAACATTTGATGCACAAATATCAAATCTATGATATTTATCCACAATCATAAGAAAAAATTACGGTAATAGTATCTATTTTAGAGCATAGTAATTACTTCAAACTATAGAAACGGAAGAATTTGAATATTCTGGAGACGTTAATGGAGGCAAGGATGCTTGTTAGGTAAGGACCGGAGTGTTATTCCTTTCAGTAAAGGGATTCAGCTTCTTTTAGAACGCCGTGTTTATTGAAATTCATTTCAGTTGTGTCGATAAAATATATTTTTGTCCTGTGTTTCTCGTGAAGTTTAAAGAACAGCATGGCGTAAGTAGAAAATATTTTGTTAAATTGTTTTCATTGCTCTTGTTAAAGTGATCGCATTTTAATTCAAAGAGCTGTGAATATTCCTCATTTGTTGATGTATGTATAAGTATTTTCCTTATCTTTTTATGATCATTGAACTGATCTTGGTAACTTCTGTCAAATGAAAGCCATATTCTTCAGAAGCTTGAATTTCAAGTCATTAGCCCTTCTGGGCTTGCTGTATATCCAAAGGGGTTTATCTTCTTAATAATAACAATAAAATAATGACAATAGTTGAAATTGTCTGTTTATTAACTTCCCTTTTTTCAAGTGTTCGTGTATTCAAACGTCAGTAATCACCTCTTCCTCTTCTTCCCCAAACAGGCGATTCAGGTGGGCCAATCGTTTCCAAGGATTCAAGAAATCGTTATACCCTGGCTGGTGTCGCTCTCTAGGGTATGGCTGGTGTACAGAGACTACCCGGCCTTTATGCAATGCCCGCAGACCAGAGTATTTAGCCTGGATCAAGAAGGTCGCGTTCTAAAGGTTAATGATCTTTGGACTAAAACTACTACTACTACTAGCATAGATATCTACATAGTCATACTATACTATTTATTTAAATAAAGTTCATGGCAGTGTGAACCTTTATATCTTGTGAAGCTTGGGAATTGTTTGCAATGATTTGATATGTTTTTTTTTTTTAATGACCAGTTTACCGATGCGTAAACTTTACTGAATTCCAGATCATATCGGATCTTCCTTGATTTCTTTTTTTTTTCATAAGTAATACAGGTTCACATTGTTTATTATCCACGAATTTAATGTCTTGTCATTGTCTTCAAACCTACAATAGTCGTCCAAGAAACCGTTTGATATTCGCGCTGTGACATTTAAGCGACCAACTTTTCCCCCATAGAAGCCTGGTTATAGTCGTTAGAGGATTAGAAGTGAGAAATTTTGAGTAAGAAATAATATCTGTATTACTTGTTTATATCCTGTGTTGCTCTGGAGGTTTATGGAGCCTTATTAAAACTAATGGTGTTTTTCTGTCCGAATATGAAATTTTATTTTTCTTCTTGCTGCATTTTTTCCCATAGTCATGTTTCTATAGTATATATATATATATAGATATATATATATATATATGATATATATATGTATATATATCATGTATATAATAGATATATATTATATATATATATATATAGATATATATATATATGATACATATGATATATATATATATATATATATATATATCTATATATATATATATATATATATCATATATATATACATATGATGTAGATATGATATAGATAGATATATATATATATATGAGTATATATAGATATATGGTCTATATATATATATGTATGATATACGTATATATATATAGTATATATATAGATAGATATAGATATATAGATATATATATGGATATATATATATAGAGATATCATATATATATATACATATATATATAATATATATATATATATATATATATATATATATATATATATATATATATATATATATATATATATATATATATATATATATATATGATATATATATATATAGATATATATATGTGCATATATATATATATATATATATATTATATAGATATATATATATATATGTAATATATATATATATATATATATATATATATATATATATATATATATATATGTTGATGTTGTGTAATTATCAGTAATATAATGATAATACTGAAGGTGATAGCTTCATCAGCGACATTCAGGTATATACAGTTTGCCTCTATCTTTCTGACAACAGATTTTTCAGGGTTACTGCAGTCTTCCAGTTGCAAACTTGGGTAGTTTCATATCAGTTACAGAGTTGTGACGGAATCTGAGTTCTATCCGCTGGAGTTCATCCTCTGTGGAGTTGCTGTCCTTCTTCAAGAGGAAATCTGTCAAGTGTTGATCTAGGCCTTTGGCTAGTAGCTTGAAAGGCATGATTATTTGGGTCGCATTTTCCAACTCGGTGGCAATATCTCAGTTTTTCAGATTATTTTGATAGCGATCAGTAACATTTTTCTTAACATTTTCTAACCTTCCAAAACACACTTTAACGTCCTGGAAGAAACTAAGTCCTCACCTGGACCAGTCAAGTCGGAGTGGAAGTTTTAGAGAGGCCCCTCAAAAATTCTGAGAAAATGACCTGTAGGTACATTGGATGGATCTCTCTTTTCTTTCTCAGGGTCAGATACTTTGACAGTGATAAAATCTTCGAATCTCAGAGAGTGGTTTCTATTCATTTCAAATTTTCTGGAACTTTGTCTATTTATTATAAGTACAGAGTGACTAATAGTTCTGGGACAAAGTTTTTCAACTAGTTTCCGTGTCATTTTTCACAGTGGTCTACTGGAGTTTTAGAATATATGATCATCCTACCTTTTTAAGGAGTGTACCTGCGTGGGTTTCACAGACAGTGCAAGCACGTTTTTTGGCAGTAACTCTGTAATGAACACTCGTATCAGTACGAGATTTTGCTATAGTGTATTACACCCAGTGCCGTAATTTATAAGAGTGTCATGAATCACTAATTGTAAAGAATAGACACACTTGTCCCTGTACAAAGAGGCAAAAACTCGATTACCCAGAAATGGATACGAACACAACAGTAAAGAGCTCCGCCTACCCTCCCCCCCCCAACATCCACCGCCAACCCCCTCCATCTTCCTTCCCTCACCTCCCCTTCTCTCTCTCTCTCTCTCTCTCTCTCTCTCTCTCTCTCTCTCTGAAAGTTGCTTCAGTTTAACTTTATTTTGCATTTTATTCTATCTATCTAATAATATAGATTGTTGTATATGTGTAACGATCCAGGTGGTATTTATATGTATATATATATATATATATATATATATATATATATATATATATATATATATATATATATATATATATGTGTGTATATATATATGTATATATATATAATATATATATATATATATATATTTATATATATATAGATATATATATATATATATACTTTTAGGGCACAATTTTTCACGGATACAACATTCATTGATAGAATGGCTTTTTCACTGTTTACCAGCTTTTTTTTTAAATTGATTCATATTTTCTAATTATTGTCCTTCGTTTTTGTAAAAATACTGAGTAAATGGAAAGAACCCCCATTATGTGTCCATTAGTAACCTGAACAATGAAGTGAAGAAAATAATTAGAAAATAGAATCAATTTTAAAAAGCTGGTAAACAGTGAAAAAGCCATTCTATTCAATGAATATATTTATATATATGAATAACTTGATCACGAAGTATATAAACTTGATGCTATGTATAAATAAGGTTTTTGCCACGAGGGGAAAAATGAAAAAGCGAGATAGCCGAGTACTTTCGGTCTTGTTCCGACCCTTTACTAAGGCAAACTCCCTCTCGGAACAAGACCGAAAGTACTCGGCTATCTCGCTTTTCATTTTTTCCTTCGTGGCAAAAACCTTATTAATATATATATATATATATATATATATATATATATATATATATATATATACAATATATATACGAGTGTAATATATATATATATATATATATATATATATATATATATATACCCAAAATAAAACATCAGACGTAAAAATATGTGCGTCGGTATAATCAAGGTTTTAACTAATGAATATCAGGTAGAAAGTTTCAATTTTGTTTGTAACACCGAGTAACTATAACCAGTTACCTATTCAAACAATCTGAGGCAATTAGCGGCTTTCTAATGGCTTAAAAAAGTTGAAAAGTTGTGTGACACTCATTTCTGCAACCATGCGCCGACAGTTAAGTTCCGTGGTGTCTATCTCTTCTTCACCTTCGTAATTCATGCACTATATTGCTGATACCCTGAGCCCAAATGTGGATTACGAAGAAGGTAAACCAACCACAAGTATAACAGTCGCTTTACCATAAATCATAGTGCCTATTGTTTTACTACTCCACCATACATTCAGATATCTCTCTCTAATAACCATTTACAGTAGGTACCACAACCACAGAGAGAGAGAGAGTGAAAAATGAGCGGATCGATGCTAAAAATAAAATCAGTCAACTGGCAGCTAAACAACCGACCTCGTTAGATATAATACAATATCCTATATATTAGATAGATAGGTAGAAAAAAATAACAAAAATGTTTAAACCGAACGCAACTTTCAGAGAGAGAGAGGGAAGGGAAGAAAGACGGAGGGGGGTTACTATGGAGGTGGGGGGAGGGGTAGGCGGAGCTCTTTACTGTTGTGTTCGTATCCATTTTCTTATATAATCGAGTTTTTGCCTCTTGGGCACAGGGACAATTGTCTTTATTCTTCACAATTACGAATAGTTGTCCATGCTTATACTTATAAATTACTTCACTGGTTGTAATACACTATAGCAAAGTCTTCTTACTGATACGAGTGTTCATTACAGAGTTATTGCCCAAAAAAAAAACGTGCTTGCACTGTCTGTGAAACCCATAGTAGGAGTGTTGACAGTAGGTTAGAATGAAATAAAGCTATTGGCCAGCTTTGCATATTTTTGCTGTGAGTTTTATCTTGTCCACAACAAAAAATGTGTATTAATTTGCCTACAGCAATTTTTGCCTAGAGCAGTTGTGGAATCCTCAGATCTCCAAATATTTATACTAGGAGCAAAGCCGTTTCTGCTTCTCTGGTGACGTCTCCTGGAGAATTTCAGGGGTGTGGTTCTGTTTTTGTTTTATTCCTCTCACATCTATTTATGGTCGCCTTTACAACTGTAACTTGTCTCTGTCTGTGGGTTTGATACCCCTTTGGAGCCGTCTTAGGGCTTATTTAAGTCTGTGAAAAACACAACACACCTTTACAAAGGCAGCCATAAACGTTCAGGGAAAACCCCCCCTGCACAGGCCTGTTCAGGCCCACTAACGTTCAGGTATACCTGCGTAGGCAGACCTGTTCAGGCATGCCTTTACCATAAAGGGCCCCTACTAACGTTCATGAATACCGGCACAGGCCTGTTCTGGCAACAAATGGCTTGCTAAGAGTAACAAATAATCATAAATCCCAGACAGAAGTTCGTACACCCTTTTTTTTTTTTAAACTAATATCGTAACCTTTTTTTTTTTTTTTTTTTGCTTTGTTTTATACCGGTATTTTATTTTCCACGACAGTGACCTACCCCAGCAGCGAATCAATCTCCTACAGTTTTGCGACTAATTTTATAATATACAGCTTCTTTCTTTTTAATTCTTCCTTTATGAATAATCATTGGGATTTACTTGCCCAAGATGAGGTTAGTTCCTATAGATTTCAGTGAAATCTTCAAGCTCTTCAGAAATGATGCTGGTCTTCTTTCTTTCAGCCATCATTTTACGTAATAGTACCTATTATTTTGTTCCCCCTCGAGGAAAAAAAAAAAAAAAGCAAAATTATGAATACAATTTATTCTGAAATCATTAATAATCAGTAAAACCATTAAAAACGATAGCTACATCATTAATTTATGTATGAAGACTTGAATTTAACCAAACTCACAAATTTGGACGCAAGAAACTTGAGGGGCAAAAAAACAGGGGAAAAAACAGTATCCTCCCTACAATTTAATGATTGCCTTCAGTTATAGGTTTACCCCCACCCCTGATATTAAGGGCTCCGTTTTCTTTCATGATTTCTGTTCTCTCTTGTACAATGCTGTCAAAGTTCTCGGAAACCTTTCGTTATGACGTCAATTCTTCGGAAAGGCTTGCGAAAAACTAAAAAAAGGAAATCCTCATGGTTGTCATTGTTGTTATCATATTCCCTTATAGCCCCTAGTCATCGCCGTAATAGCATATATCGAGTTTTATTATACCAACATTTATGACCGTCCTCAGCTTGCAAGAATTACGGAAATTGGAAATAAAGTGAGTCATCCAATATCCCTGGAAATGAGAAACGATCAAAATCCGAAGTGACAATCGTTTCACTGACGATTTCATTTCCCTTCACATACTGGGCCACCGAAAAGCTGCTACAATGTTTCCCAAATTCCATGAGCAACCCAAAGCTTACTACATCAGGGAATTCCACAAAAATGGGCTTCATCATCGGTGTATTTTATTACGTGATGCAGTATAGTCTTGGGTGTGGGTTTCCCATGATGATTCTTGCTTTTTTTCCCTTTTCAGGGTTAAGCTTGACATAATTGTGTGGCTCTTTGTTGAGAATAGGCCCTAAACTTAACTTTTCTGTTTTGCCGCATCTTGCAGTATAATGCCCCCCCCCGAGAAGGGACACAGGCTTGTTGGCAATCGATGAAAATGAAGACTATGTCCAAAAAAAGCATATATATATATATATCTATATATACTATATATATATATATATATATATATATATATATATATATATATATATATATATAAAGCCCCATAAAAAACGCAAAATATAGAGAGAAAATACTATCTTTTCCAGAGACTGCTGTCTCCCAATCTTTAGGTAGATGAATGAGAAAAGTTACTGAAAAGGTGGTATTTATACCAAGAGATTGCCATCCAACAAAGGTAAGCCATTTAGGTGACCCCCGCTGAGAATCTTCCTTTAAAATCCTCTTAAGCGTTGGTTGAATGAAAACTTTGTCAATGACATCTGAATCCCATGCGCCCTTTGAGATGTTCATTACTGTCTCTGTTTAATCAAGGTAGGCGATTTCCATCAATTGACTGTGACGCAGTTCCGCTTGCTATAAAATATACGTGACAAATTCAGTTTGTTCGGTGGGGTTATGTTCATTTATATGGCTGAAAAATAGCTGAGTTCTGTTTGTCCATACCTAACTGACCGTTTAGTTGTATTAATCCCTGGGGGGAGGGGAAGTGATTTCTTTTCCTATAAATCCGATATAAGATTGGTCACAGTCCAGGTATGGGATTTCGTAAACACTGTGTCCTTGGGGGATGTCTTTGTTGGACATCAATCAGGATTTGGCTAAGGTGTTTGGGTAAATAAATGCAAAAGGGTTAGATTTTTCCGAGGGGGGGGGTCTGGGGGGTCCCCGGGTCTTAATCCCTGTCCAGGTGGTGGAATTTTTATTTTAGTGGGGTGGGTTCTCTCTGGTCTGTCTTTAGGGGGTCGGGTCCAGAAAACTACGTTTGCTTTTTGTGAATGCTTTCTCAGTTTTATAGTCAGGATACCTTAAATCCATATCAGACAAAAATTATAGCTGTGAAGAGATATGCTAAAAGGAGTGGTTTACTAAATGCTTTAACTGACCTTAATAAGAATATTCTGTTCCCCGTAGATTATGATAGCCATCCGCTCACTAAAAAAGTTAGATGTTGTAATAAGTAGATCACAAAGGCGGCAAAATCATAATCACGGACAAAGACTTCTACCTCGAAAAAATCAACCAAATCCTTAGTGAAACACGAACGCTTACGACAAATGACGAAAAAATCCCCCTCCAAAAGCCTCCCACCGAATTTTTTCTTTTTTTTTTCGGAAAGTAGATTAATTGGCCAAGACAAAAAAGCACTGAACTATAGAGAAATTTTTAAAATAATTAATCCTAAACTACCCTACTTTTTCTGGCCCTCCCAAAACTCACAAAGACAGTCTTTCCATTCAGACCATCGTTTCAGTGGCCGGAGCTTCATTACAAAATTTCTAGGCACTTTTTTTTTTCTCAGTCACTTAAACATGCGGAAGATTTTTTGTCACAAATTCAGAGAAGCATATACCACCCCTTCACAACATAAAACTTTTAAGCCATTGACGTAGATCCCTATTCACAAAAGTGCCAGCACAGGACATTCTTCAGTTTTTGAAGGAAAAAAAAAAAAAACTATCCCCCTTATTCAGATCATTTCCCATTGGTGATTGACAAAATAATAAAGTAGTTGAAGAATGTGGTATCGAATAAGTATTTCATTCGGGAATCATTCTTATAAGAAAAGCAAAATTCGGGTGTAGTATGAAATACTTGAAACTACAGAATAAATGCAATAACACCTAAAAACATGCTGTGGATGAGATATGTAGATGATAATTCTAACATTTTGGGATATAGATGAAGCAATTTTAATTCATCCTTTCAAAATTAAATGCATTAGTTTTGCCCAGCATCAAATTTAAAAATTTAAAATGAATTGGAAACAGACAACAAAAATCTATTTTTGATGTTTAGTAATCAGAGTACAAATTTACCATTTACAGAAACCCAACGTTATCAATTTTTCATACATTCACTACTTTAAGCTATTATGGACTTTCCCTATCAAGATAGGCGTAGCCAGCAACCTACTCTTAAGAGCCTTACGAATTTCTTATCCCCAGATTTCCTGGAAAAGAAATTTGAACTAAGAATCATAAAGCAGGCTTTCGTCTTTAAAAAAGTATCCTGACCATATAACTGAGAAAAGCAATTCCACAAAGCAAACGTAATTTTCTACCAACCCCATCAAGACAAGACCAGAGAGACATCCAACAATAAAATAAAAATTCCCACACCTGGAACAGTATTAAGACGGTGACCCAGGACCCTCGGGAAATCTAACCCTTTGCTTTACTTTTACTTTCCCAAAAACACCTTAGCCAAAATCCCTGATTTAAACGTCCAACAAAAGACATCCCCCAAAAAACACAGGCGTTTGACGAAATCCCATTCCCAGGACTGTGACCAATTTTACATCGGATTTATATGAAAAATAACACTTTTTCCCCAGAGATAATGCAACATAAACGGGGCAGTTATTTAGGTCATGGACAACAGAACTCAGCTATTTTCATCCATATAAATGAACATAAACACAGAATAAAACTGGAATTGTTCACATATAACTTTATAGCAGCAATCGCCAGTACAAGAGTTCAAATTGATGGAATCTACCTTGATTAAACAGACAGGTAATGAAACATCTGAAGAGGGAGACAACAGTCTCTGAAATATAGTATTTTCCCCTCCTCTTTATTTTGCGTTTTATGGGCTCCTCTTATTAGATGGAATTCTGTTGTAAACAGAACATTTTTAACCAGGTATATATATATATATATATATAATATATATATATATAATATATATTTATATATTAACTAAAACTAACAAATGTCCTTTAATATCTAATTCGCTCTAAACCCTTTGAAATTTAATAATATATAATATTGTTTAACCCGAGGGGGAAATTTATTAAGCAATAATAGAATGGCGAATCGACAGGCACGAACCAGCGATCCTCTCAGGACTAGGGACTGGCAGTGAAGCCTTATACCACCGCCAATTTCTATTGTCGCTTATAAATTCCCCCTCTGTTAAGCATATTGAAAATATATTAATTCCAAGGTAGAGCGAATTAGATATTAAAGGACATTTGTAGTTCGATATAGTATATGAATCATGGTAATGGGATAGATTTTAATATATATATATATATATATATATATAATATATATATATATATATATATATATATATAAAGTCTTCACATATGGGAGTTGTTTGCAATGATAGGAAAAAGAACTACTACTCTCCTTACCCTACCATTTTTTTTTCTTTCATTGTTTGCATGGTGTTTTTACGTTGCATGGAAGCAGTGGTATTCAGCAACGGGACAACGGGCTTTTACGTGACTTCCGACCACGTCGAGAGTGAACTTCATCACCCAGAAATACACATCTTTGGACCCCTCAATGGAATGCACGAGAGTCGAACTCGTGGCCACCCGAGGTGGCAGGCACAGACCAAACCGATCACGCATTGAGGTGCTTCATTTTTTCTTTTGCTTATTATCTGAACAACCTTTCATAACAATTACGGAATGCCTTCCCCCTCGTTTGAGCAAGCAAATAAATTTAAAAATAAAATCAGAAAAGTATCGAGCGAGCAGAATGACTGTCGCCACCGCAATGACTAACGAACATATGACTATCGTCATCTGTTCGTTCCACGCAATGACTAACGAACGTTTTTGTGATCGTCAACGTGGGCGAATTCTGAACGAACAGGACGAGCGAATAATGTCCGGGTAGGAAAGCTGCCCAGGTATTCTCGGCTGGTTGCTCACCACATGAACGATCCTGTATGAACGGTAAATGTACGGAATAGCTGATGTATTTTTTAGGTTGCTGAGGGAAATATATATATATATATATATATAATATATATATATATATATATATATATATATAATATTGATACTCCGCAACAAGGATATTAGGTAGTTTCTGTGGAGCTTGCTGTTAAAAAAAATAAAAACAACAATACCGAGGCAGTTTGTTTGTTTGGGGTCCAGTTTCCACAGAGCTTCTCTTGCCTTTAGGCACATTATACTACTATCATAACCAAATAAAAAGCCAGAAAAAAAAAAACACCCTGTCTAGGACCAGAAATACCTTCATTCTGTGTATACTGTTTTATAGGCAGTGACTACGGCGGGGTCCGGAATTTTTTTCCGAACCCACCAGATAGCCAGGGCACACTACGGATCGTTAACGCCTTATTACCCTTCTCGGAATTACTGTTTTTCTGTTTTTTTTGTTTTTTTTTTTTTTTTTTTTTTTTTTTTTTTTTTTTTTTTTTTTTTTTTTTTTATTTTTTTTTTTCATCTGTCCCAATCGCTATGGTGTTTTGTGTATGGTAACACTGCGTCCCGCGGGTAAATAATACGCTGTGTGTAAGTGTTAAAGGTAAATAAAAAAGGATATCTGGGTGTACATTTGCAACTGAAAAGTGTTTTAAATAATTTACTGTATGCGAATGTTACACCGTTAATATTTGTTGAAATAGGATATTTTATTAATTGTTGAATGTGAGCTTGAATGTCATATCCAAAAGCCGGGACGCAGTGCTACCATGCAAAAAACACCACAGGCGGATGGACAGATGAAAAAAAAAACAGAGTATAGCCTCCATTATTGTCTTGTGCTAACAGTGCTATTGACAACGGCAGCCAGTACCCAGCACAAATTCCGGGACGTAGTGATCAACGCTATTGACACGGCGCACTACCCCCGGAGGCTGAAGCTACTGTTTTAACTGTCATTTTTGAACATCTGTTGTCAGTGAGGGGTTGGGTTTAGCGGAAACAGGTGCTTCTGCATTATCCGCATTTCTAAAGATTTCTTGGCAAGCTCGTATTAATGACAACTGTAGCGCTGTGCACTCTAGCCAACAAAGCGGTTTACAGGAGTAAGCAATTAGGCCCCCACATGTATTCCAGTTTTTATTAGTTGTTTATTAAGACAAATCATGCCTCATAGGTAACACTGATAAGATAGGGTATGGCTCTACTAAAAAAATAATCTACGTTAAAGGTTCAAAAGCTGCTTGTTTTTTATAAATGGGATTTGAAGTCCACTGACTTAAAGATAGTACGATAGTACCACTTCCTTACCACCAGTGGTAAACGGTCACTCGGAATTCTGACTGAACCTATAGCGATTTTAATAAAAGATCCTCAATGATTTGTGTCTTGTTTTTTATGTTTGTATGTCTGAAGTTACCCTTTATAAGGCAAACGGCTTATAATAATCATTGCAAATCACCATACTGTGACCAGAAATAAGTGAAAATCCACAATTGTGTATTTGAACACACCCTGTTTTGCTTCAGTCATTTTACGTAGTTATTTTATTTTAGAAAAATACATTTTTGCTCATAAATCTGATTATAAACCACAAGAACTCTCTGTTATGGTATTTCTTGGATTTCTAAGTTATTTCAATCATTAAACTTATAATTTCCACAGACAACAGAGATCTGGTGCTTAACCCTTAAGGGATAGGCTAAATACTATATATATATATATATATATATATATATATTATATATATATATATATATATATATCATGTACACCCCCAGACCGGGCAAACTTTAAGGTTGGCCAGTTTAAGGGAAAACAAAACACATTAGTGGAAAGATGAAGACGTGCAAATAACATGTAAGAACAACAAACTTTCCCTATCTTCCACCTGAAGCTGAAAGAGACTATTTACAACCCTTTGTGGAGCTTTTTTCACAAGATACTCTCAGTTTTACCTAGTTATACATTATTATTTCTAATAATTTCATTCTATTTTGTAAGATTATAATTACAGCTCAAACAATATCATAACATAACTAAAATTAGTTACAGATTCTGAATATATATATATATATATATATATATATATATATATATATATATATATATAATATATATGGTTGTTGAAATAATCATTAACTAAGCAAAGTGTTTGCTACTAATAATCTGGTTTACTGAACTGAAACAATGCTCTATTATTTTCACATCCATGGGGTTAGGGGGGGCGCTACATGACCAGGTCCCCACCCCCCACCCACCAGTCCCCCTCAAACAGAAACCCGCCACTGAGTTTGTGAAGCAGCTCATCCAAGATGGCGATCCCGTACAGAAGCGGAACTTGAGCTGATATTTAAGATTACCTACCTTTTGTAGGCGTAGATGCTGGAAGTAAATTTGCTAATGAGCACGAAATACTAATTATTACTTAATAATATCGCGTTTATGTGAAATACAGGTAGGTAAAGAAGAAATTATATAACTTGCTGTTGTCTTTAACATGCGTGAGATTTAACCTGACTGGATATTCTGGAACAATTTATCTCCCAATATATAATGTTATATGGGAACACTTTGGAAGGACAGTTTTAACTGGACCTAATAATCTGCTGATAAATGTTAATCTGCTGGAAAATTCGCACCGGTAATTAAGTGATAGCGGGTTATGATATACTTCCTGCAGGAGTCTATAAGTAGAATAGTATCGTTCTCGTTAGCATTCGTGTTCTTCTTAACATATACCCACCGAAAGATGTGATAAGGTTCCAAAGTCTTCATCATTACGAATGAATCTCGCCTACTGTGAAGGCCGAAGGGAGTGGGAGTCCTTGGCGCCTGTGGCCTATGTAAGGAAATGACCTCTACGCTTTGGAATGAAGGCTGGTCGGCGGTAGCGTTGCCAACTGTAGGGTAATTGCCCTACGCATAGGGTAATCTGGGCGAAATCTAAGTGAGCAGGGCAATATTTTTTAGTGTAGGGTAGTTGTAACAAGGTAGGTTTAGATCAATATGCTTATTAGTATTCATGATATTGCATATAAATATAATCTAAAGGTTTATTTATTATCATAGCAGCAGAATATTGGGTCGTTTACAGTTAAGTAGTGTAATTTCTCGTCTACTGTAGGGGGCGCAGGGTTAGAGGCGTTGGCATCACTGGTTGGCGGAAGTCTTTTGTGTGGTAAGGTATGCGAGGGACCTCTATCAGTAATTAACATTGTTAATATTATACATTAATCTTTTACTTTTGTTATTAGGTAGACGCTCGTATTTCTATCCTGGCTTGACTGTGACAATAACAATGGTAAACTCGTTATCATTATTAATGTTATTATTGTTTAAAAATATATTCACAATTATGTATTAAAAATATATTTCTTAGTATGAAAAAGAAGTGTTCTATTTTTTACATAGAAATATATAATATATAATTGTGGATATTTTTTAGCAATTTTGTTTCACGAGAATGTGAAGTTCTTAACAATGTTATTATTATAAAATAATTAATAATGGTGATTGTAACACTTTTTGATATAACTGTTAATTGCATTTAAATATATATATAGATATATATATATATATATATATATATATATATATATATCATATATATATATATATAACTGGCAATCAGTGGTTTTGATATTTTAAAATATATCTGACATTAATATTAAAAGTATTATATATATCCCAACAAGTTAACTTATTCTATATGGTCTTGAGACTCAGGAAAGATTAGTTCTTCCTTAAATGATGCAGTCCCTCATACTATTTAATAAAAAACCCTTCAAAGTGAGGTTGAAAATTTTTCCAAAATATGCAAAGAAATTTTTAATATTCCAACACGCAAAGTAATTGTAGCGTTGAAAACTTGACATATGTATACGAGCATCCTGTTTCACCTAAATTATCATATGACAAGTGGTTGTATATGTGTCAACTCTGTATCAAAGGTCGCGTTCATTAGATTTAATGTCAAAGAGATGGACATTGCAACGATTTTCACTTCCTCTCCTCGAAGAGATATTTATAACCACAAGAAACTCTCTGAATCCCTGTGATGTTTTTACTTGGATTTCTTAAATTCAAGTACCTTGCCGGGGAGCCCTGAACCGCCTCCCCTCCTTAAAGGAAGAGTAGCATAAATGTCAGCTAAACCAACCTAATGTAACCTAACCTAGTAAAACGCGTTACCTGTCAGGGAGCTGGACGCTCCCTTAAAAGGAATCCTAATTTAATTGTTACCATAACAAACCTAACCTGACCTAGTGGGCCGTGTTATGTAAGTGCATAAAATGAAATATAATGTGAATGCAAATATTCTATGAAACTGATAATAAGGTTAAATATAAACAAAGAAATTGTTAGGGGTGAGCAGTGAGTTGTAAAATGATTGCACGTAAAAGACGGGAATACTCGTGAGCTTTTGATACAAATCATGTATGAAAATAACCACAAACGGCCTCAGTTTGACGTCACAGACGGAAAGGTATCGAAACGTTCTAAAAACCCTCTTCACGGGCCTGCCCTCAATTGCAAGATATGTAGGGCCAAATTATGAAGTGAGAACACGTCTGTATACCACATATTGTGTACTTTTATATTTTGTATTTTATGTCTCTCAAGAAACACAAATCGGGTCTCGCCGACCCACTTTTACTCTCTCGCGGGTCGGTGACCACATTTCCGTCCGCATGCTGTATATAGTATTTCCCTTGACTGTAATAAAAATCAAGTAGCACTTCTACCTGCCTCCCTTTGTCCTCTCTCACAAAACGGTCGACAGAGTCGTGAATGGCGGGCCAAACCGTTTGAGGAAACTAAAACGCCTGAACACACCTTGGGCAGGTATGCCGTATTTAGTCCGTTAGAGGCGTTGGTTATTTCCACGGTAGGAGCTTTCAGAGATCTATACTGAGGCGCCGTATGAGTCCGTTAAAGATCTCTGAAGGTGAGCGGCGGTAGTGAGTCCCTTAATGGCTGAGCCAAACCGCTTGGGTCACCGTCCAAACCGGGAGGTCACCAGTTGTGAGAGGTGGACAAAGAGGCAGTAGAAGTGTACTGATTTTTATTACAGTCAAAGGGAAATATAAATATAGCATGCGGACGGACTGTGGTCACCGACCCGCGAGAGAGTAAAAGTGGGTCGGCGAACCCGATTTGTGTTTCTTGAGAAGACATAAAAATACAAATATAAAAGTACACAATATGTGGTTATACAAGCTTTATACACTGACGGAAAGCCCGCTGAATGCTCTCTCAGGGGGAAGTAAGAAACAAGCGGAATGAGAATATGTACAGAGAAAATTATGAATAAGCGTTGTCCTTACACGTCAATGCACATATTAAGCAAATACTATGAGAAACAGAGTATAAATAAAGGCTGAAATAATATGGCACGATTACTGAACAAATGAGGTAAAGGAATATTATGAAAAATCAGTGTATGGAGCCCCAAATTCTTCATTCGGTCCTGTTGGCTAAATACATGTTCCCACCCCAAGAAAATTCCCTCGATTAGGAGTCGGTGTCCGGACCAAAAGCTTCACAAGGTTTTTATTGGCGCATGCGCAGTAGCATTCGGAATAGTAGTAGTAGGAGGATGTGGAGTTTGCCTATGTATTGGTTACATTCTCGATTTCTTCGTCTCTTATATCCGCTTGTATTTCGCGTTCCAAATGTCACATATAACAGGAAATAACACAATAACATACCAAAACTTTCTCCCATGTGGTTTACCCCACATAAAACCCCGCATTCCCACGGGTCCCCCCCCTACCGTAGCACAGTGTGAGGGGTGTGAACAAAGAGGCAGGTAGAACGTGACTTGGGTGGAAATGTGGTGTTCTGACCTGCGAGAGAGAGTAAAAAATGGGTCGGCGACAGTCTATTTGTGTTTCTTTAGAAGCATATAATTATGAATATAAAAGTATACAAAATATGATGTTACATGATATACATTGGCAGAAAGCCCGCTCAACACTCTCTCAGATGGAAGTAAGAACAACACGATTGTAGGAATATATACAATGAATTTGCAGATAAAGCATTGTCCTTACAAATACTACTGCCCCCCTAAGACAATAATTACGGCATAGTTGTTGGATGATATTAGTGAGATTCTGATTACTACTTGTGGAAGCGTGAGGGCCAGTGGAGGCGGCCTCGGGTGCGTGAGACCAGCTGCTTCGGTAGATCCTCGGCCTCGGAGTCCTTGGGGGGGGGCAGGTAGGTAGGAGACAGGATGTCTCACCTGGGGTGATCCTCGGGGGTTCGACCATCTTCCGAAGGCAGCTGTAGCCGCGTCTGGCCAGTTTGGTGATTAACGGTGTTAATCCGTGTCAGAGAGGCAGCATGAGGCGCCCTATGGGATGTGCGTTGGCGCAGTCTTTGTTCACCAGGAAGGCGGGTTTCAGTCTGTCAATCGTGATCCAATCCTCGCAGCCATTTATGGAGATGAAGTATGACTTGTTGGTGCATCGGAGGACGTGGAAGGGATGTTGTTAGGGCCTCATCAGAGGCGGGCAGTGGGCATCTTCTCTGATGAAGAGGTGTTTGCAGGACAATAGGGCATTCAGAAGGAAGTGTTTGGTTCTATCAGAGAAGGTCTTGAGGCAGGGCGTGAATTTTCCACCAGATTCCCAAAGCCTGGCGATGGAGATGTTTGCGCCATCGGTGTTGGTCAGGAAGAACTCGCCTGGGACCTGCCAATGGTTCCCCTTAGACCTTCTCTGCTGGTGATGACTCGCCGTTCGCACCCGAGGGGTGGTCCGGAGGCTGAGGAGGACCCACGGTAGTTGACTTTCCAGTCCTCGCCGGTGCTGCGCGCCATTGGGGATGCCTTTAGTGATTGGTGGACTCTTTCCACCATGCCGTTAGCCGCTGGGTTGTAAGCAGTGGTGGCGTGGAGCGACGTCCCCATCAGGCAGGCCAGGGAGATCCACAGCCCCAACAGGAAGACAGGTCCGCAGTCCGTCATGATACCATCTGGTACTCCGAATCTGTTAATCCAGCCAGGAGGTATCTGGCACCTTCAGACGGTGGCAGGGGACCTACGACGTCTACGTGAATCTGGCCGAATCTTCGTTTTGGCTGAGGGAACTCCCCCACGCCCGATTCTGTGTGCCGGCTTATTTTGCTTGACTGGCATGGGACGCAGTTCCTGGCCCACTCTCGAGAGTCCTTCCGAATCCCGTGCCAGATGAACTTCTCTATCAGGAGACGCATCGTCATCCAGCCCGAGGGGTGCGAGAGTCTGTGTATAACGTCGAATACGGCCCTAATGCGGGGGGCCGGGATCAGCGGGCAGGGGCAGCCAGTGCTGGTGTCACAGAGGAGCGCCATACCTGAGGGTCCGAAGAGTACATCCTCCCACTTGAGGTAGGTGAGGGCTGTTCCCGGGCAAGGTCTTCGTAATCGATCCCGAGGTGGACGGTGTTGATCTCTATCCTCGAAAGGGGGTCAGCCACAGGGTTCTTCTTGCTGGGACGTAGTGGATGGTGCAGCCAACTCAGCAATGGCTGCCAGGTGTCTCTGGTTGTCTTGCTGGCGTGCCACCAAGGGGCGGTGATCTCTCCTGATGGTGAAGGGAGCACCCTCAAGGAGGCAAAGGAAGTGGCAGACTGCTTGGTATACAGCCAGGAGCTCTCGGTCGAATGCGCTGTACCTCATCTCGGCAGGTGACAGTATTCTACTATAGAAGGCGAGCAGCTGGGGAACACCCTGGACCATCTGCTTGAGGACCCGGCCCTGGCCAAGCGAACGTTACTGGCATCAGTGTGAGGGCGTAAGGGCGCGGTGGCGTCCTGGTGGGACAAGGTGGTGGATTTGGCGATGGCCATCTTCGTGTTGCGGAAGGCCTGCATCTGCTCTGCTTCCCATGTCAGGTTCTTTGTTGTCCTTCGGGACCTGTGTTAGAGGGGACATGATTCGGGCGATGTCGGGGATAAACCGGTGGTAGTAATTCACCATTCTGATGAATTCTTGCATGGCTTTGACTGTAGTTGAGGTCGGGAACTTCTGCACTGCATCCATCTTCGAGGCCATGGGGTGCACACTGCTGCAGAGATTTTCATGTCCGAGGAAGTCCACCCTCTCGGCGCCGAATGGTGCACTTGTCAAATCAGACAACCAACCTGTTTTCCTGCAGGCATTTCAGAACTGCTCGGACATGATGCAGGTGCTCCTCCAGGGACCTGGAAAAAATCAAAATATTCATTGACGTAGCAGTCGCAGAAGGGCAGTCCCCTAGGATGCTGTCCATCAGGCACTGGAAGGTGGCCCTGCATTTCTCAAGCCAAAGGTGAAGTAATGGAAGATGTAGGAGCCAAAAGGTGTCATGATGGTGGTCTTGGGAACATCCTCGGGATGTACCGGAACCTGAAAGTAAGATTTTAAGAGATCCATTTTTGTGAAGATTTTTGCTCCATGGAGGGCCCCGGTCAAGTCCTGCATGTTCGGCAGGGGGTAGTGATCGGGGATCGTTGCGTGGTTAAGTCTTCGGTAGTCTCCGCAGGGCCTCCAGGTACCATCAGGTTTCCCGCACCATGTGGAGGGGCAAGGCCCAGGGGCTTGATACTTTCCAGCAGATACCCATTTGTTCCATTCAGAGGAAACGCCCTTTTCCCTTTTTGCATCCTGAAGGCAAGCCAGGGAGGGAGTTCGTTGGAACTTTGCATCCAGTAGGGGGCCCACTTTTCTTCCAATCGGGACCTACGTCAAGGCCAGGCGGAGGAGGACCCATCACCGTGTCCCAAGCATCCTCCAAGGTCGCACCTCGCATTGGGTTTGTGACGAGGTCGAGGGCGCGGGCAGCTCTTTCAGCGATGGGAGTGGCATAGGCTCTCACGAGTTTCGTCTTGAGTTTGCCAAGTGTGACTGGGTTGGTCTGTGCACGTGCGGTCAGCCAGGAGTTATTCATTTGTATGCATTTCCTGGAAGGGCTGATATGATGAGGTCAGCCTGCAGCACCTCGTCCGAGAGTCCCGCGAGCCGGAATTGCCCCTCTGGTAGAACCAGGCAGTTGGGTCCTCTGTTATAATTAGGGGGCAACCTGACAGCCGGCAGCAGCAGCATGCGCAAGGCTGAGGAGGAGGCAGAGGAGGCCTGGGTGGCTCACGCGGAACTGTCTGCTTCCATTGTCCACTCTCACAGAAACGGTCGACAAGAGTCGTAAATGGCGGGCCGAACCGTTTGAGGAACGTCTGAACACACCTGGGAAAGGTATGCTGTATTTAGTCCGTTAGATGCGTTGGCTTTCCACGGCAGGAGCTTTCAGAAATCTAAACTGAGGCGCCGTGTGAGTCCGCTAAAGATCTCTGAAGGTGAGCGGTGGTAGTTAGTCCCTTAATGGCTTAGCCAAAACCGCTTGGGTCACCGTCCAAACCGGGAAGTCACCAGTTGTGAGGGTGTGAACAAGAGGCAGGTAGAAGCGTACTGACTTTATTATAGGTAAGGGAAATTCATATAAATACAACGTGCTGGCGGAAATCTGGTGTCCGACCCGCGAGAGTAAAAATGGATCGGCGACAGCCAATTTGTGTTTCTTTGGAGGCATATAATTATGAATATAAAAGTATAGAAAATATGATGTTACATGCGTTGTTGGAAAGCCCGCTGAATGCTCTCTCGGATGGAAGTAAGAACAACGCGATTGTAGGAATACATATGTTCAATGAATTTGCAGATAAAACGTTGTCCTTACAACAGAGTTCAAAGGTAAATTACAGATTCATTACAATCGACCGCCAAAATCTAATGGAAAACGGTTAATAAGCAACCAAAATACTCTAGGAAACCGCAGTTTCCAAAGAAATACCCGACTAACCACTATGATTTAAATTAACCCTTATTAGCATTAATTATTATTATACATTGGGAATTCCCAACAACTATAAAAAAATAAGATGGAAGGTAAAGTTACTATCATATTTGGTTTAGGAGACCACATGGGAATATATGCTATGGAGATGGATGTGTACAGAGTAGGAGAAGACAGAGTAAGAAAGCGGGGGTGTTTGGGGGGTGGGGGGGCCGCCTGGTGGGGGACTTAGAAGGGCAGCACGGATACTTAGAAGTGGCCCATCCAAAATGGCGGGCGACCCCGTCTAGAAATAGGACAGCTGATAAGATTACCTACCTTTTGAAGGCATGGAGCTTTTATATAAGTTTGCTGATAAACACAAAATGTCATCCATTACTTGTTAATTTCGTGTATATGTAAATTGTGGATAAATAAAAGAAGAAATTATATAACTTTTTGCTTTCTTTATCATGCATGAAATTTAATCTGGCACGTATTCGGGAAGAGGCTTTTGGGTAAAGATACATTAATTAGTGAAAAAGTTTGGAAGGTCAGTACCGACTGTACCTCACAGATTAAACAGCAATTAAATTAATCTCCATAAATCTGAAGATTGAAGATATCGTAGTCTCTAACGTCATCAGATGGAATTGTTGATAGGGAGGTAAATCTCCCGCCAGGGCAGTGTTGCCAGATCTATAGAAAATTTCTGGATTTTTAGCAAATTACAGAAACAGAACTTTTTTTCTTTTTCATCATAAATCTACAGGATTTTGTTGTCATGACTCAGAAATTGTCGTGATAGAGCAGCAGTCTTGAAATATTAATTCCTGTCCATCTTAAAATAAAGTTTAAGCTTAAATATGAATGATACACTTAAATGCAGTTCCATTGCATCACTCGAAGATAAAATGTGCTATACCGACTCATTTTACATTGAAGCTGCCAGTCAAATATTGAAGAGATTTTCTTTTAATAACCCAGTCTTTCGAAAATTAGAAGCATTAACCCTGTGGTTGTGAAAGAAGTAAAGGAATAAAATCTCTTGCACCTCTATGGCAGCTTTCCCATCCTCTCTTTTGTCACTGACAATAGGTGAACCTCATTTTTTTTCTGATAACTTGCAAAGTACCTATATACATTAAGAGCTACGGCCAGAATTGTTCATAAGCACTGAATATTTATTTTCACTGTCATTCTGTGTAGGCCTAAACTGTTTTGCACTGTTGTATTATCAATTCCTGAAATTATGGTGAAGTGTGTCTGGTAGAAGGACTAACATTTATATTATTTATGTAAATTTATGTATAGGCATTACCTAGAATGTGTTGCAGCATTTCACATAATTTTCCAAACTTAAGTTAAAGAGTTTCTGCATATGTAAAAGGATCAAATTTATGCAGTTATGTATCAGTAATTTCAAATATTTGTATTAGATAGCAAATAAAGTAAGTATGAGTAGTCTACAGAAATTTCATTAAATCTACAGAAAAAAATGAACAAAATCTACAGAAATTTTGCCTACGGCATCTGGCAACACTGCGCCAGGGTTTGATGACGTATTGACTTTCTCGTCAACATACTTTTTTAACACAGGTATTTAGATAATTAATTTATATAAAAATTGCATCAATTTGGAGTGAATCTTAAGAATAACCTCCCGTTAGTTAAGGCGGTGGGAATCAATGGCGAATTTCGTTTTCGTGTTTAGTGAGGTATGCTGTAAAAAATTGTTTAAAGTAGACTTTCTATCATTTTTGCTGCAGTAATCTCTTAGGTACTTCTGTTTAAAATGGCATTTGACAAGTCCAAACACCGAATTTGGTAATTGAAAATAAAAAAAGCACTACCATTGGCAATATGATGCGTCCAAGGTTGGACAACGGTGAATTATCGTCACTTTAACAGAGAAATATAATAGAACTATATAAAAAAAAAATCAGGTAGTAGGCAATTAAAATATGGCATTTGACAAAACCACTCACCGATTTTTGGATATATATAAAAAAACTGCATTGGCGAAACTATTATACAATATGGTGCGCCAAGTTCTTCGTAAAAGGAGAAAACGTAATATCAATGGAATGAAAAAGCAACTTAAACTGAAAATATACAGAAAAATACATAATCTTGGTCAAGTCGTCCAGAATGATTGTGACAATGATCTGTTTAGTGTTGTTAGCAGTAGATCCGTTTTTTATGTTGACATGTCATGTTTTTAGCATTTTATTGTGGAGCATAAGTGCAATGGCTGCCTTATTTTGAGACAAAGACCTCATTATCTTATATATATTGCCATAATGAAGTACGTACTATTAAAAAGGTTTAGTGGTCGACAATTCCTAAGTCATGGATAACACTAGTTGACTGTACTTTTAGATCATGCAATATTATAAAGAATTCCAGAGGATATCAGGAAGGGAAAATGAGGTTAAGGCTCTTGCAACATTCAAAATTTAGTCATATTTCCACGTTTAGGAGACTACTTGGGAATGTATGTTATGGAGATGGAAGTGCAGGGTATATATGCCCAAGAGATGGAAGGGGGTGACGTAGAAGCGCAGCGCAGAGATAAAGGGAAGTGACCCACCCAAATCGGCGACCTCGTCTACAAAATTGACAGCTGATAAGATTACCTACCTTTTGTAGACATGGAGTTTTGAAATAAGTTTGTTAATAAACACAAAATATCATCCATTACTTGGTAATTTCTTGTTTATATAATTTGTGAATAAACAAATAAGAAATTATATATACCTTTTTTGTTATGTTTGTCATGCATGAGATTTAATCTGCCAGGATTTTCAGGACGGTAGGAGGACTAACAAATATAGAGTAATTAATGTTAATCTTTGATTGGGCAGTGTGGACTGTTCCTACGAAGAAGAGTGCCATCTTAAATCTGAGAAAATAACTTCTGAGGTTCGCCTATTTGATTCCTAGATAAATTTAGTTAGAGATTGCTGGAGGAATTACGCTTTACCTTTTGTCAGTTGTCAGCATCCAATTTTTCTTCATGACTGCTCTCAAAGATGTGGGAAACGGGAGCTCCCACTTTAGCTTTAATTATTCATATTTATACAAACTTTCATTAAGGTAGGGGGAATCGATAGCGCCTGGGAACTTGGGAAGGATAATGACTCTTGTGTTACTCTTTAGAATGGTTGGCGGAAATCGCGTTTAGTAAGGTATGCTATAAAAAGTGTATGTTTTAAGTAGAATTTTTATCATTAACTATTATTATTGTTACAGAAATCTTTTATTTTTGTAACTGGCACTTGACACGCCAAACACACCAATTTTTGTACCTCTTTAAAAAAAGAAAAGAAAAAAAACACTACCATTGGCGAAATTATACAATATATTGCGCCCAATGTTGGGCAAGGAACGGTGAATTGTCACATTAACAAAGAAATATAATAAAACTGCATAAAAATCAGTGTGAAATTTGAGTACATACAGTTAGTTGGCAACTCTAAAATGGCGTTTGACAAGCCCAGACTCCCCGATTTTGGTATATTAAAATTTTTAAAAAACAAGGCACTGCCATTGGCGAAATTATACAATTTCATGCGCCAAGTTCTTCGTAAAAGTAAAATGAGAAAACGTAATATCAATGGAATGAAAACGCCACTTAAACTGAAAATATACATAAAAATACACCACCTTGGTTAAGTCGTCCAGAATGATTGTGACAGTGATGTGTTTAGTGTTGTTAGCAGTAGATCCGCTTTTTATGTTGGCATGTTATGTTTTTTAGCGTATTATGTGGAGCATAAGTACAATGGCTGCCTTAGTTTTTATTTTTATATAGAAACCTCATTGATCTTATATATATTACACAAAATATGAACGATTAAAAGGCTTAATGGTCAACAATTCGCAAGTCATGGATAACACTAGTAGACTGTACTTTTAGATCATGCAATATTATAAATAATTTCATAGAATGTCAGGAAGGGAAAAAGAAGAAAAAGAAAATGGGATTAAAGATGCGTGCAAAATTCAAAATTTATTCACATTTCCGTGTTTTGAAAGTCGTGAACTTGAAGAGAGAATTTCGCAGGAGCAGAGTCTGGCTGACATTGGAAAGTTTCCCATGGTGAGAGGAAATACAGAAAACGGGAATTCTTCAACGCTCGAGTTACATCTAGAAGATAGAAATAGAAATATATAAGGATATTTTTACCGAGCATTCTCCTGATTTGAAGAAGTCTATGATCCCTGTACTACCCGACCGTACGAAGGAAATGTGGGCCGGAAATGTTAGTGACCGAAATACGGGAACGAAATTAATTATAAGTAGGTTGAGGTAAATATTCGTTTAGTTGAGGGTCAAAAGAGAATAGGCCACTTGTTCGAACTACGACCACAGGCCAGAATATTCCCCGATTCCTCCGGCAAGGTCCTCAGGGCACGAACCTAACTTAGGTTAGGAAGGTAAGATTTGTTTAGGTCAGGACCTGGCTTTTGTTTAGGAAATATTAGGTTTGTTTACGTATATATAACATACGTAAAGAAGTAGCCTAAGCCAGTCATGTCCGAACGTACATTTAGCTCATGAGTTCGAGGTAGTAACTCCTTGAACGAACTCGAAGTCGACTCGAAGCCCACTATGCAGATTGTCGATAAGAACGAAATGCACCCTTATACCCGAGTTGTTCTTGTTGCAGCCCCGCCCACCACCTCGACCGTCTATTTCACGATATAGTAACTAATGACAAGGTAGTCCCACATAGCGACGAATTTGGGACTCATTTGCTCATGTGCTGTTGTGACGTCACACATCCCTGTCGAAGCGACTATTTACTGATGTAAACATAGGGATATTTGCCCTTACACTCTGAAATGCGATTTAATAAATATTCCGCTCTATATTTAAGGCGATGAATGCTATTTTGGACATATGAAACATTGTAGTGCATGCGATTATCGATAACGGAGAAATGTTGCACAAATGAATTTTTTTCTTTTTGTCTTAGAGACTGACGGGATCCTGGAGACTGAGGTCACGGGATATTCTCGACGGTTTTTATAAACTTCCCTGTATGCATTTGGAACCTCGTTATCAAGTGTTTTGAAGTTAATTTCCTTTTGTGAGTTGTCCTCTGGCAACATGAGTTTCTTCTTCTTCTTCTTCTTTTACGTAAAATTCAGTCAAATAAATATGGCTATGATCGGAGTGGTTATCTTGTTATTAGTAAATAATCAGTATAATTAATTTTTGTCAGCGCTAGTCTTTAACAGGGAATTGTATAATTGAAATTAATACTTGAAATGTCTTTCGTTAACTAGATATTTTATCGTTTACTAATATTATTAATGTTATATATCATCACATACTAAACACTTTGAACATTCTTAAGTGATTTATCATACCAACCAGCATATATAATATATATATATATATATATATATATATATATATATTATATATATATATATATATATATATATATATATATATGGCATTTTTACCTTGCCGTAGGATCGGTAGAAACCAGTTTCTCTCTCTCTCTCTCTTCCTCTAAACTGAGGGAGGGATGTTACCAAAATTCTTCTAGGGTCCTATTCAGGATCATGGTCCCTTTCAACCACCTCGGATTATTCATATCTGATGGCACAAAAACCCCTTATATATATATATATATATATATATATATATATATATATATATATATATATATATATATAATATGAAGATACCTGCAAGAAACTTATTGATGCCACTAAAGCAATTGCTTTTAACGAAAATTATATATTATATATATATATATATTATATATATATATATATATATATATATATATATATATGAACCAATGGCGTGTAGCATTGTTTCGAAACACACTCGGCTTCGCTAATGTTGACATGATTCAAATTAAGTAGATAATATAAACTTCTTAAATATCATCTCAAAAATTAACAATTATTGTTCACTTTCAGCAGCATTAATATAAGAAAAGGTGTTATACACTAAACTCAAATAAATGTGTGTTGTGATCTTGGTCGCTGTATTAGTTATATAGATGTAGTGCAATCACTACTTTCAGTTAAAAGTGGTATTTCTGTTGTGCTCCTCTTAGAAGGGTAAGTGTTTAATCTCCTTGCAATGCGTACAAATCAAAAAAATAAACATATAATATCCTCTCTTGGCCTTGGGGTCGAGCAGTGTTGCCAAATTTTTTTTTCAAAAATCTGCATATTTACTGAAAAAAATCTGTTTATTGTAAAATTAATCTGTATAGAAAATCTGAGGAATTGGTAGGTTATATTTTAGCGTATGTTACTAGAAATAACACGTAATTTAGAGTAAATCAATTGGCTGAAGAAATAAAGGAGATTTCCTGTTTTAATGAAAACACTTCCACCATACCTCTTGACCGTTACCAACCGAGTCACCTAGACAGTTTGTGTAGACACGTTAATACAGAGTCGGACGAGGAGGCCATTCAGCAATAAAATGAGTTGAAAGCAGGCAATTCTACTCCGTATACTACAGTGTTGGAAAGGTTGAAATTGAATACCATCCAACCACGCAGCTTTTGTATTGTGTGCGGCAGCGGGGACGATATACTCTTAATTTCTGTGTGTATATATATATATATATATATATATATATATATTATATATATATATATATCAATGTCAAAAGAATGGAAATTTTGATTTTTTTAGGGAAAATTTATTCTCCTAAAAATCTGTATATTTTGCTTATTTTATGAGAAAAATCTGAAAATGTTAATCGTGTTGAAAAACCTGTATATTTAAGATTAAACTGTATGTGGCAGCACTGGGTTCGAGCGAAGTATGTGCAACGCAATGACTATTATAGGAAGAGACGGAGTTTTTCTGTTATTATTATTTAAATTCAGCATTAAGGCCACAAGACCTTGTCGTCATCCATCCAAGCTGGTGGATACAAACGTATCTTGCACCAAGTCGACGGTCGTGCGTCGACCAATCTGATTCGACCGCGAGTTGAATAGCTGCATGGCCAGTCCCGCGTCTTCTTCCTATTGGGTAGCGAAAGCCAGCAGGCGCTGGGAGGCTCAAGCCGCTCAACGAAACGTTCTGTACACCAACTTATAACGTACGTGACATATTGATGCTAGCGTGGCTTCTGAACCCGATATTTAAAACTGTTTCTCAAGTAACTCAGATATCTTTCTTTCTTTCTTTTATTGCACGGCAGTGTCGTGCTAAGCTTGCAATATCGAATACTTGGCACGAAAGCTCGAAAAACAGCAGCATTTGTGAAAATCTATGCTGGACGAACATGTATTTATATGCAATTCTCAGCGTTGCCCCCAAATATGGCCGCGGATCAAGGCAATACTATTTTTGGAGATATGTTGGGAACTGCTTGTGGTTGTCGTTCGTCAAGCAAGATTTTCCTAAATGTTAATTATAATTTTAGTTTCATAGTTCATATTTTATTGATTCCAAGGTCGTTCAATGTATTTAAAGAATTGATGTGATTTTTTTTAATTTATCTTTTATTAGAGAAAATGTACAATATATTACAATTTCAAAAGAATTACATTTAGAAATTTATGCGATGAGAGTATTATTGTCTTTTTCGTAACGATACATAACTAGCTTAGATTCTACACTTCTTTTTTTATTATTATTACATACTTGAATTTACTATGTATATACATACATATACCCATACTTATACACAATACATACCTATTTCTGTTTATAGTTTCTCTTATTATTGACAGTCCCCGTAAATAACAAATAATTATTAAATAATGAATGTAAGATTAAAGTAAATAAGATTAATATTAAAAGACTGATAGAATGTACTTAAAATGTGAAAAGAGGTAGTTGCCGTGGTATTTATAGGGGGAAACACCAGCGACTACCAACCCTTATCACGGTGGACAGGTCTTATTCACTCGATATTTAAATGGTGAAACAAGAATACAATTACAACTCCAAGCATACCATTCAAAAGATTGAAGTTTCGTCAACATAATGTGATATATGAAAGCCCCATACGAACTAAAATAAGCATGTAACGCTCTTCGTAAAATATGTTTTCAAGGCAGTTTTGAAACCCAATATGGCAGCTACCGTGGGATCAGGTTCTGATCAGTGACGACAACCATCTTTCCCAGCCTTCCCAGCAATCATTTGAACAATCTTAGCGTATGTATGTAACGTTTATTGATCTTACTCAAGATTGCAGTTGTAATCAGCACAATAAAAATACATTTTGTTGCCTATATTACTGAAAGTATGAAACTTTTTATTCCCGGGGTCATGGTTTGAACTGAATTCATTCTTACCTTGTAATACGGTGGTTTTTATCCTTACTGCCATCACAACTGAAACTCCACAGTGCTTATTTGATTGTTATTATTATACATTTTGGTCTCAGTTCACTCCACATTGCACTTTAAACAAGTTGATGTTCCTGGCTCCTAAGCGCGCGCGCCACAAACACAGTTACGAAATTTTTATTCCCTAAATTGTTTACTTTACTCGTTATTTAGTTCAAATTTACTTTGTTATTTAAACATTTTAATTTAATTCATGTATATTATCCCTTTTATGCAACCAAATTACCCCCGAAAAATTACAGATATTTCTAAAGTAGATACAATCAAATGTTTCTAACGTTTTCGTACATCTGGCTGCCGAAACCATAGAGGAACGACTACGGATAAGATGGATTGGATATATATATATATATATATATATATATATATATATTATATATATATATATTGCTTTTTTTGTTTTTGCTAGCACTTTTTCATTGATTTCAGTCTATATTAGTATTTTGAATTTCTTTAATAACCGTATGCCAGAAATAAATTGTAACCTTTAATGTTTGCATGCTAAGAATGGCAAAATCATCGTTGCCACATTAGTGGAGCTTCACACCATACGCCGATTCATTATTATAAACTGTTTCATGAATTCTAGTTGTCATAGTAATGCAATAATGATAAAATTGCTTTAATATATGTATACTGTATATACTTCCAATCCATAGCCTAATTTCACCAATTTCAACGTTTTGTGTGTAGTCTTATACCCAGTTTGGAGGGTCAACACATACCGATTGGCAGCTGTGAATTCCATGTGAAATAAAATGCACGATGAAATGTTAAATTATAATTACAGCACCATATCATTATGAATAAAAATACATAAATTCACACACACACACACACATATATCAGCAACACTATACGCTATGAGGAGCGTGTCTGCCAAATTTTCAAAACAACTTTACACATGTGTGACAGATATTTGAATGGTTTTCGAGACAAACTCTGAGGCTATAATTATAGCCTCTCTCTCTCTCTCTCTCTCTCTCTCTCTCCTCTCTCTCTCTCTCTCTCTCTCTCTCTTTTATTTTTTTAATTTTTCATATGTCCTGCTTAACTATTTTGCGAGCACTAGTAGATGTACCTACATTTATCATTACGACAGAATTAGAAACTTAAAAGTATTTAATTAATGCTATACAAGTATGAAATATATTTTCTTGTTCATTTTTCGAATTACGATAAAAGAAACAGAGATAGAGAGAGACAGACAGAGAAAGGGAGAGAGTTGAGTGGATCAGTTTATAAATATATCAGTCAATGGGCAGGTAACAACCGAGTGAATCGTTAGATATATCCACCAATGTAAACTACTATTATTAGATAGATGGATGGAAAAATCATAGAAAATAAGTTTAAACTGAAACAACTTTCAGAGAGAGAGAGAGAAGGGAAGGTGAAGGAAGGAAGGACAGGGGTGGCGGTGGAGGTGGGGGGGGAGAGGGTAGGTGGAGCTTTTTACTGGTGTGTTCATATCCATTTCTGCATAATGGAGGTTTTGTCTCTTGGTACAAGGACAAGTGTCGTTATTCTTTACGATTAGTGATTCACGATACCATTATAAATTACGGCACTGGGTGTAATGCACTATAGCAAAATCTCGTTCTGTTACGAGTGTTCGTTACAGAAATAGGTATTGCCCAAAAACGTGCTTGCACTGTCTCTGAAACCCATAGTAGATATGCTGCTTAGTTGTCAATCAAGTTTTTTGTAATCAAGTATTTTTTACAAGCTAGCTATTGAATAAATTTGTATTTTTCTCAATCAACATATGCCCCTCAATGCTACTTTCCTCTTTTAACGACTTTCTGGTCATTGCAAATCGGCCCATAATTTCTTATGGTGCGAAAACAGAGGCCAGGGACCCGAAAAACGATTGCGTCACACTACGGCGATAATCCGGCAGTAAAACATCTTCATTTATCCAAAAAGTAAATAATAAAGATATATATGCGCATTATTACGATTATAACAATTATACAAAGAGCTGATAATATGCATGAATAACTGGTAAACTGTTCTGCAAGAAAGTTGAGTAAAGCAATATTTACAATAGGTACGAAAGTCAAGATGTCGTGACGTCATAATACAGGACTTAAAAGAATGTTCTAATTCCAAAAAATAATTACTTAAATTTGAGTCAGAATCGAGTTACTTTTTCAATAACGAATATTTTCAAATTAATCATCATAAATATGTAAAATATTGATGTGTTTTAATATTTATTTAAAAAAATTATAGAAGTGCACTCTTCGTCGTCGTCTTCTACCAAAACAGTTGTTTACTAACAAACAAGCCGGTGAGGGACCGTTTTCCGATTGTTGTGATGAAAGTGCCCCAGCGTCTGTGGGTACAAGTGGTATGCGGATTTATCACAGGAAATGGTTAGTTTAATGACACAAGCGACTCCGTAAACATCGAGATGGCGTCAATCTTCTAAATATTTCGAGTTGTAAGTAAAAATGTTGAACGCGTTTTGGCGAGATTTCCACTGCCGTGGACACCCTTTTCACTACCCTCTGTTTAAATCTTAAAATTTGGCCTTAATTTCTAACTTTGGAGAAAATACTTACTTCGAAAGAAGAGTAGAGGTCTTTAGCTCCGTTTCTCACCAACAACAAGTCGCGACTGATGCCCATCTCCGATGTCAGGACGCGTTATAATGTACTTTTTTGGGGATTGTTCACGTTCATCGTAAATGGTCCACTCCTGTACCCTGCGGTTTTTTACCTAGTTACCTTACATTTTTTATTTTCTACTTTTTATCAGTTTGTTAACTTAGTACTTTTTTTTTAATAGGTGATCTTTCCTTACCCTTTTTTTTCCATTACTATTCTTTAGAAGCTTGAATTTCAAGTCAATCGCCCCATTGATGGGCTTGTTCCGTATGAGTAGGTTTCATCTTCTGAATATAGTATTATGATAATAATCTCCTTTCCCGCCTTTATCCCCACATTAAGGGGTCGGTTGCCTGGTCCACCTTCTCCTCCACTGCCTTCTATCAAAGGCATCACACTCCACCATCATCAGGCATGGTTTACTGTAAGGCAAAGGGGTTTTTACGACTGCATGCCCTTACTGTCATCAACCATATTTATTGGCGTGGGCCTCACCTTTGACTAAAAAAAATCCACCAGGAAGGCAGCACAGTTTCCACAGTTATTGGCAGTGGGCCTCGCCTTTGACTAAAAAGTCCACCTGCAAGGCAGCAGTTTCCACAGTTATTGGCAGTGGGCCTCACCTTTGACTAAAAAGTCCACCTGCAAGGCAGCATTTCCACAGTTGTTGGCAGTGGGCCTCGCCTTTGACTAAAAAGTCCACCTGCAAGGCAGCAGTTTCCACAGTTATTGGCAGTGGGCCTCGCCTTTGACTAAAAAGTCCACCTGTAAGGCAGCATTTTCACAGTTATTGGCAGTGGGCTAGCCTTTGACTAAAAAGTCCACCTGCAAGGCAGCAGTTTCCACAGTTATTGGCAGTGGGCTAGCCTTTGACTAAAAAGTCCACCTGCAAGGCTGCATTTCCATAGTTGTTGGCAGTGGGCTAGCCTTTGACTAAAAAGTCCACCTGCAAGGCTGCATTTCCATAGTTGTTGGCAGTGGGCTAGCCTTTGACTAAAAAAGTCCACCTGCAAGGCAACAGATTCCACAGTATTGGCAGTGGGCTAGCCTTTGACTAAAAAAGTCCACCTGCAAGGCAGCAGTTTCCACAGTTATTGGCAGTGGCTAGCCTTTGACTAAAAAGTCCACCTGCAAGGCTGCATTTCCATAGTTGTTGGCAGTGGGCTAGCCTTTGACTAAAAAGTCCACCTGCAAGGCAACAGATTCCACAGTTATTGGCAGTGGGCTAGCCTTTGACTAAAAAGTCCACCTGCAAGGCAGCAGTTTCCACAGTTATTGGCAGTGGGCTAGCCTTTGACTAAAAAGTCCATCTGTAAGGCAGCAGTTTCCACAGATATTGGCAGTGGGCTAGCCTTTGACTAAAAAGTCCATCTGTAAGGCAGCAGTTTCCACAGATATTGGCAGTGGGCTAGCCTTTGACTAAAAAGTCCATCTGTAAGGCAGCAGTTTCCACAGTTATTGGCAGTGGGATAGCCTTTGACTAAAAAGTCCATCTGCAGGGCAGCAGCTTTCCTTTTAGTCGCCTTTTACGACACGCAGAACCTGAGGTGGTATTATTCTTACACCCCTACCACAGAATTACTGAATATTATAATAATAATAATAAAGTTTGGAATAGAGGCAAAGCAAAAGGGTTTTCATGAAAAGTGGGTACATCTGGTGGCCGAAGAAGAAGAAGCAAAAAAAAAAAAGAAAATCGATGGATGTTATACAATATAGGGATCAGGGATTTGTGTTGATTTGGCTCTTAGGAAAAATAAGTAAATAGATGAAAGAATAAAAGAGAGATAGATAGGGATTTTGGAACTAAGGGGTCCCGGGTAATTGTGCAGAATTTGATCCATGAAAACCCAAGAAATATTTTGTTGTTTTTTCTCTCTCTTAGGGGGATACTGCCGTCAGTACACCTCAGTGAATCACTATAGCATTGCTTAAGGTTCCTTGCAGTGTCCCTTCCTGAGGCTCCTAGCTGCAACCTCTGTCATTCTATACTGTACCTCCGTGCCCATCTTTTCTCCATCTTACTTTCCCACCCTC
>NC_087208.1:38061343-38080095 GCF_015104395.2 Macrobrachium nipponense | reverse complement strand
GGATTTTTTGATAATTTTCTTTATCAGAAATATGCAAATATTGATTTGTCAAGATTTAGTTTAGAAAATCCTCAGTCTGTGATACTTTCCAAAGACTATTACTTTGTGATCCTTTTGTCATTAACTTCGCTTGGTTATGGTACCGTTACTTTTATAGAGAGTTGTCGGTTTTAATTTCTCGTCAACCTTGATACATACCCATTCAAATTAGTCTTTTAGTTGCTTGGGGGTGATTACCTATTTGGATTTTTGCCGTGTTTGGTTAGTTCATAAATTTTTGAGGGGCTAAAAAGATACTTTTTTCTTTTTCTTTATTAGAAAGTCTCTTCGTGAATTTTTGACTCAGGAAATGTATTGTAATTTTTATGCCTGGAAGGTCTCTTATCGCACGAGTGTTCACTTGCACAGAGACTTTTCTTAGTTCTCTGCCTGTTGTTTGAAAGAGAGTTTAAGAAAGTGTGCTCAGAGTTTGCATAACTGGAGTCTCAGTTCAGTAGAAGTTTTTGTCAAATCTTTATTATTAGTTCAGGAATGCATTTTGTAGTGTTATTGTAGAGAGTTTTACTCATTGTTACTTTGGAGTATTTTATACTCGGGAGATGTGTTTGGGAGAAATATTTGTGTAGGTTTCACTCGTGTGTTTATTGGTCATACTTTCCTCGACTATTTTTTTTCCCTCTTTAAAAAGTGTTTTTTGGAAGAGGGAGTTCTTGAATGATGTCTTGTGATACTGGAGATCCTGTATTGGATGGGTAGGATGGTTATGGTTTTTTTGTTGTTGTTGTCAGAAGGGCCTGTTGTTGTGTTACTTGAAAAGTTTTCTTATGCATGGTTGTGATTGGGTTATTGGCTTCAAAATTTGTTAAATTATTGTTTTGTGTCCAGAAAGTGCCAAGTTTTTCAAAGTAGTGTTTGCAGGTGAAAGGAATTACAAGTTGTGATTCTTTGGGAGCTAGCAGTGTTCTGGCCTAAATAGTTTTGGAAATTTTGTAGATGAAGGTTGAGTAATTGAGGAAATGTAAAATTAGTTGCTGGAACAGATAATTGTAGTCGTTAGTTTGAATAACAAGCAAAATTCACAAATTGTATAATTTGCAATAAGATTGAAGCATCGTTGGTAGTGCATTTGGTAAAAATGTTTATGAAAAGTGAAATTTATTTATTTAGGAGCAAGGATTGCTATTCGAAATACGTACAGATCAAAATATGTATTTAAAAGTAATGAGAAACTTTAACTTCAGCTAATTAATTATTAAAGCTTTCAAAGTCTTGAGGTAGAATATATCTGTAAAAGTGTCAATATCTGCAAGAAGTTTCCCATAAGTGCTTGAATTTATGAATATAGTGGGAGTTATCACTAGACATGTAGTCATCATTGCTAAGTAAGTTTTTCTTGTTTCAATACCCTTTTTTGAGTGAAAAAAAGAAACTAAAAACATTTATGGCTTTTCTAGGTGGCAGTGTGATACTGCAGTTTTCTTACGTTAAGCAGTATGAAAGTATAGTCAGCCCAATTTTTTTTTTTTTTTTCCCAGAATAAAATTTAAATTTAATCGTAAATCTATAATGTTGAAGATACCCATAGGAAAGTCATGTAAGGGACATCTCCCTCCAATTACCAATCAATGGGATGATTTTTGTAAGGCTTAACCATAGAACATAAACTGGCTTGGTGGTCCACGTGTAAGGTGAAGGCTGACGTTAGTGCGACCCCACTGTCCCGCAGGGGGAGGAAGAAAGGGCCAGTAGGATAATAGCCTTGTTCGTCTCTGATCACTTACATTGAATGGTTAGGCCAGAAGACATTATTAAGGCCGTTGAGTCACTTGTCTTCCTTTGGGATGATTGTATTAGGTAAGGTGTTATTAGTTTTGTTGTTGTAGTAGTAGACTCGAGGAGGACTTATTAATCAGTAAAAATTCTCCATTTTAGACACCTGAGGAGATTGTAGGTAGAGTACAGTACTTAATGACCTGTTGCTGAATAACCACAAAAATTTTGATCTGTTTTGTATGGATAATGGCTAAAAATTTTAAGGTTCATCTGAAAGTATCGTAGTCGGGGAAGGCGAATTAGATAAGACTGGTCTAGAAGTTAATTTTTGTAGCGGTTACCAGTTGAAACTTTTTACAGTACTATTATGTCCGAAAGGTCATAAACTCAATTTTTATTTAATTGATATAGGTTAATTACATGTTAAAAATACACCACTTTCAGTTCACTCATTGTTATGGGAACGATAACATACTCGTATTAGCAGTGTTACTAAAAAATGGGAGCATAACCTCTAAATTTTCCCACTATTTTTTTTTTTTTTTTTTTTTGTAATTTTTACATAACATGGGAGCATTTAATTGAGTGACCCCAATTTCTAAGAGAATCTCTACAATATTTTTACTAATTACTGTCGCATAGAAAATGTGAACTTGCACAAAAGTGTGCTACCCTGTTGTAAGTAGAATCTCACTAATTTGTTTTTGGGAATTACAGTAATGTATGCACCCGTCTTCATTTTATGAAGTACAAAAATTTGGAAAATTACACTTCCATGCTCCCGTTTTTTGAGTGAAATCCCCAGGTTTTCCTGTAACAAAACTGAAACTTACAAATATATGGTAGGTCTATGTAGATTTTCTTCCGGTTGATGATCTCTCAGAACCTGGAGTTAAGCGTGATTGTCTTATTTAAATTCAAGCTTCTCCAAGAAAGTGATTAAAGAATAATGGTTAGCTGCGTTTAATTTCTGTAGATTTTCATAGGTTGTTTGTGGTCATTGTTTAAATCCATACACAATTCGCAAGACATCTATATTATGCTGACATGTATTCTCTAATATGAATTGTCAGAGAAAACTAATACGGTTTGTCAGTGGTTAGTCTCCCAAACTCAATCCCCCTTAGAGAGCGCAAGTTTTCTTTGACTTGGCCGAGAGTGACAGAAAATAGGAATGTAGCTGGCGGGAAGACTTGGTAACGAAAGTATACCATCTGACGTGAACCTTCTGCCGAGATCGAACTTTTTCGTAAAGTCGTGCTGTGTTGACTCCAAATTTTTAAAAATGCATTTATATTTATGAAGCAAATCCAGTATGAAAACTAAAAATTTTAGTATGTATCGTTAGGATATAAGTAAAATTTATGTTATTAGTAGTCTTTTATTTCACACATTGATAGGGCAAATTTTTTTATTACATACGAACACAAATATGACAAGTTTACAATTGTACTTTTACATAAAACCAAGTATGATTTCACTGACGTGATAAAAATCTGTTAGTTTAACTTTTATAGTTCCCCTTTTATATCTTATAATTTACGAAGACTCCAAATATAAAGTAGGGTTACTCGGACCAGAAACGAACATAACCACCAAAAATGTAAGCAGGTATTGTTTGGCCTGATATGTCGATTCATCTTATCGACCTTGAAGTCTTCATTTTGAGACACCGGAGAGGATGACTGAAGAGCCGAATTAAATGTAGAACGTAAGAAGTAGGTCACTGGTAAAACAGAAGGCCTTGCATTCGAATCTACTATAACGAATGGTGCATGGATCTTCAAAAGCATTTTCAGAAATAATACTGAATGCACAAGTGATAATCTTATTCCTAAGGGGAGGAACTAGCCTAGTCTATCTTTACTACGATTCTCCCAAGACATGGAACGAGAGGAGGGTAGGGGGGGCCGGATTTAATTTCATCATACATCATGAGATGGAATGCAAGTACTGTACTGGATCATTGATATTTTTGAAACATTTTGACACGTCTAAAGCAAAATGTGAAATAACACTAAATATTTTACACATTAAAAGAATGCAGAAAAAGAAAATTAGGGCAATTCATAATTATCACTTATTGAAACTGGTGACGATGTTACTGCCAAGGCTTAACTATAACGGATAAGGATGATTTAAAGCTTTCTTTCCTGTCCAGCACGTACACGTGTACGTTTATGGGCTCTGCATGCATTTTGCATCAAAATCAAAGCGAAAGAACTAAAAAGAAATCTCAACTGATTTGAAGTCTCGATGACAAAAGAACAAAACTTCCAAAAGACCAATTGGGTTCAGCAAGATCATTGAACAATAGAACTGAAGAGAACATCAAACAGCATCTTATTGAAGTGCAGTTTCGTACATGAACAGAAAAGATAAAATTACCATTAAAACTGAATAGTATACTAGCTTTCCCTACGAAACTGAACCATAGCCAAAACAAACAGAAAAGGCTAACCTCATCATAAGAAGCGCCTCAGTGGCGTGGTTGGTATGGTGTTTGTTTCAAACCTCAGTGGTCGCGGGTTCGATTCTCGGCCATTCCATTGAGGAGTGAGAGATGTGTATTTCTGGTAATAGAAGTTCACTCTCGTTCGGAAGTCACGTAAAGCCGTTGGTCCCGTTGCTGAATAACCACTGGTTCCATGCAACGTAAAAACACCATACAAACAATCATCCTAAGAGAACATATAATTCAAGTCCAAAGCCAAACGGAAATTGACAGTACAACAGCTTGAAAGGTGTAACAGGAGGAAAACCTCTCAGAAGCTTCATAAAGAAATAAATATGGGAGTTACAACATAAGTACTTGGCAGTTCTTTAAACAAGGCACTTTACAAACTGTCATCTAGAATTTTACATAAATACACCAGTGATCAATAGCCATGAGCATACTCTCACCCAGAAGAACAAGAATGAAGATCTGATATACTGTGCGCCTATTCTTTCAAATTCACCAGCCATAGAACAACACTGACTCTCAATAGTTGCCAGATTCACGGTCTATTGTCAAGACCTCATTCAAGACTATATTTTTCAATCTGCATGGATGGACTCTACTAAGTACAAATTCTTCCACAATAACAACAAAACTTCAATGTCATCACGTGCTTTAGTTTACCCTCTAGTTAACAAAAAGGGCGGGAGGGAGGTTTCAAAGCAAAATATTCGTGTCTATGATGTGATACACATTATGGTATAAAAGTACAGCTAATTCGCCTCGCAAAAAAATTCAAGGTTTTTGTTGCGAAAGACCATCTCGATTTGAGTTTTGCAAATTCCTTTGGAAAGCCTCTTAAAGCTCATGCCTATGAAACTTTACTACCGATACGACCATAATGTAACAGGGATCACTAAGTTCTACAGTAACATCCTCTCTTTCAAGACTAATACTTTTTACCCAAGTGCTGACAGACATACAAAACCAAAATGAGAAAAAAAATGCAAGTCGATATTTCAGTACTTGAAAGAAAAAATCAATACTGTACTCAAAACTTAGGAAAAATACTGACAGGGCGCACAAAGGAACATCATTCTAGTAACAGTGTAAGAATTTAAATACAAAAGTATCTTGCTATGCATAATACACATTCTAAAACATGGCACCTTATGTTAAGGTGCGTTCACTCGGTCGAACAATGTCCGACGGACAAACATTATTACCAATTAACAATTGTCTACCGGTCTTTGCCTTGTGAGCAGTGTAAAAACAATGGTATACAACCTCATCTGGTATCACTGTTTGTTGCCAGATCTAACTTCCATCGTTTCAACGCTTATGACGTCATCATGCTTCGCCTATGATATGGTAACAATGTTTGTCCGTCGGACATTGTTCGACCGTGTGAACGCACCTTTAGGAATACACCAGAAGTCTGTGAAAGAAATAATAGGGACAATTAGATAGGAAAATCCACTGGTAGAAATATGTAGAGTCAGGGTAGAGTTATGGTAGATGGAAAGCCAGGAGGTAGAAATACGGGTTGTGTTTAGTCTCATTTTTCCAAACTGCTATTGCTGCAGTCTGTTGAAGTTTAAGAGAATGAGCAAAAGCTATTGACAAATTATCTTTATTACCAGATAACTTATAAGAAAGCAGTTTTGAATTTAATCAGTACTTTCACTATGGATTATATTCAAAACCAGAAAAAAAAGTAATAAAAAACCCAAGTCTTCAATCCACAAGGATAACCTACACTTCTCGTCATTAACAAATGCAATAACCAAACTGTTATTTTATTATACTGTACGATATAATAGAAAACTGACATCTTAAATTTGTCTTACTACCAACACCTTCCTGTCGTAAACTTGACCTTCAAATTCCATAGCTTTACGACCAGAACTCGTTTAAAACTCGAATCGCCATCATGAAAAGAATGGTCTGCAGCCTACACTAGTTATCCTTAGTAGGCTTCCTGCATCTATTTGCCAAGCAAGTATCAAACTTCAACCTTCCTTAAAGTTCCAAAGATCAAGATTTTGAAGAAAAAAAAAAAAAAAAAACGTCTCCCTGACAATTCATAACCTACAACATAGTCCTTTTGCTTTTCATTAAATTAGCCAGGATATTCATGTGTTAGTCAAATTAAAGAAATGTAGCTTGACTGAAGAGTATTTTTGATGCAGTGGTGATATGCGGGCATGAAGATATTGGATATTACTCCTTCCACGAAGAACTCTTACTTCTCAAGCAAACTTACCTGAATTGCAAAGAACCTACATTAATCTTAGTGGATAAATGTGGACGTGTTCCCAACACTTAAATATTAATCTTTAACTTTGAAACTTTTGGTTACCAAAATTACAAGGATACCTATCACACGTCTTTTAAAACTTAACCAATAACACAATAAACAAACATTTATGAGTTATTTTCAAGTTTTTATAGATTCTTATTGTAAAAGTGCCCCCAACATATAGCTGATAACTTTTCCACGAAAAAAGTTATTCTTTACCTGCAACATAAAGCATTACTTGTCCAACAAAGATGCATTGAAACCCAACCCTATTTAAAAATAATTTCATATCATACCAAACATCCTACATTTCATATTTTTCCACCTAACAAGCAAACTACGTTTTTAAAATAATTAAAGTAACACAAGTGATCACACTTTAACACTTATTCTGAGTAAAATGGATCCCAGTTGCGCTGACTTGAAGAGCTGAAAGTAAGTTTTCATCCCAACCCTAAGCCAACTGCCTGCCATAAGCCTATGGCTTTAGTGCCAACCAGAACTGAAGCGAAGGGAAGGAAAATGTTTTAATGGGTTTAAAAAAGAATTTACCATAAAAAAGTCAATCATAATTAACCCGAATTAAGATTATGGGGGAATAAACACAGGAGCATTTGAAGCGAATAGAAGACCAAGATACAGTCTTATTTCTTGTGGAATGTGACTAAAGCAGCCAACGACAACCTTTGACAGAGAAAGCATTGGCGCACATATCACTGGGTGGGTACTTCAAGGAAAATACACCACCTGATAGTGTAAAACATGAGAGAAGGGCTCTAACAACCATAAGGATGTTGATTCCGAGTTAGGCAAGGGCCTCCTGTGAAACATCTGTCTACTCAGACACTCAAGAGAGGGAAGACTAGGAGAAAAGCATGGCAATGCATCCAATGTCACAGAGCCTAAGAAAATCTTTTGAGATTCTCTCTCAAAAACTGAGCCAGCTGACTGCTTACTCCTCTGGTGGGAGGAGCAAGAATCTCACTCAAATGTTATAACAGACATTTCAAGGGTAAAAGCAAGTTCCCAAAAGCCATCATCAAGGAGCAAATTTCAGACCCCTACTTTAGTCTATAGAAAAACCAAAGTCAAATGACCAACAAATAAGGATTTATCACTCTTAGGAGCTCTTCCAGGGCTCTCTGTAAAAGGTGGGACAATGACCTCAAAGAGAAGAGCAAATGCCAAAGAAAATCCTGTGGAGGAAAGAAAAAGACTTGTATTATGGATACCAAGATGGAAGCAGATGAAAACCCTGTTCTTGACATGAAACGTGGAGGAGGTTAATGGCAAGGAAGTAGTCATGTTATCCATGCAGCAGCCAGTCATGAACAACAATAGTAGGTCTCACACACACAAGACATGGTGGCTTGCTCCAGCACTCAAGAAAAATCTCAGAACAAACACAACCATTAAAGGTCATGCAATCACTTAAGATTTTACGAGCTGCTGCGAAGCAAGAGCCCGTGCCCGCTAGGGTGGCCATTTTCAAATTCCGAAAATGGACAATTTTTTCTTATTTTATTTTTGCCAACACCAATTTTTAACCTAAATTAAACATGATTATTGAGGAGTTGAAATACAAAAACGTTGTATAATACATATATATATAATACATATATATATATATATATATAATAATATATAATATATATATATATATATATATATATATATATATATTATATATATATTAGGTAAAATTACAGTTTCAATCATTATGGGAAAACTGGAATAAAAATATATTTGTTGCATCAGAAATAATGTAGTTCCAACGGATTTAACATTTATTTTGACTGCAAACCATCCGATTTAGAGATTTACTATGTAATTGGAGTTAAAAAAAAACGAGTTTTTCCAGAAAAAGGTAAATGTCCAGGAGAAGGCCGCATCCGTTTTTTCAAGTATTAACGACGAAAAACGGCAAAAAAACGACCAGATTGGTGTTGCACATCGCATAGAAACTTGAGGAAATGAATAAAAAAAGAAACTAAGAGTTACTCTACACACAAAATCTAAGCATAAACCTACTACTTCAATATGGGGGATCCCAGTGGGAAGCGGGTTTTTGGGTGGGGGGAGGAGGAGAAAAGTGATTTTCGGACAGGGTTGCCGCGAAGTCCGCACGTCACCGAGAATCTAGCTCCGCACCGGAGGTGTAGCTGTTAATTGCCAAGCATTGTTATGTTGCTACACTAACTAGACGAAATAGTCATCCTGGTTATATTATATCAACCGCATCTTTTCCAGTATATGAGTTGGGTTTACTAATTAAACCTTTTTAGAGTTAGATTTTCCCCTCTCCGAAACTCAGGTGCTTCATATATTTTAAAACATTGCGTAACTTTGATGATAGTAATATTTAGAATCGAACGAGATACGCGGACAATATTCAGTCTTGAAGCTGGTTTATTACATTCGATATATATATTATATATATATATATATATATATATATATATATATATATATATATATATATATATATATATATATATAGATTACTGTTTTATATTTATGATTGTTGTATATGATTTGATGCGTAAATTAGGCTACAAAGTGAACAAGGGCAAGTAAATTTATTCATAAAGTTTTCAGCAAAAAGTGGGAAGTTACAAAAAACTGCACTAAAATGTATTTCTTTACTAAAAACGGTTGGTTTTGCATTCATTTCTTTGCGTTCCCAACAGACTAAGTTGACAAGCTCCATAAATCCTTCGATATTCATAAGTAGTTGTTATTCTTTCTTTTCTTTTTAAGCCCATTTGTCACTTTAGGTAATATGCTGTATGTTTAAATCAAACGTTGGCTGAAGTATTATGATAATAAACAACCTAATATATAACATAGGTCTAGGCTTAAAATCAATGCCATAAACATTGTAAACTGACAAAAACGATATGAAACATGTAGATCTATTTGTCACCTTTTATGATCCGGATATTTTGAAATGAGATATTTCCCCAAGAGAAAATGGACAGCCCATTATGCATGATTTATGGTATACATGTGCCACTCCTAAGCCAAACGAATGCCCTATTCAGGGCTATGAGTTTCAAAAAAATTGGAAAAGAGCACATCATAATTGGTCCTTTTTTTATCAATAAGCTACATTAATATAAAGAAAATCCACGATTATAATACACCACTTTCTAGCATACAGATATTGAAACTTATTCGGTTATAATCAGTTGAATCATTTCAACTAATGAAATTGCCTAATACATATTTGTAGTTGTTTTCTCAAAAAAATAAATAAAAACTCGTTACACATGACTAAGTTTACATTAATTAAAGTCAGTCTTCACCCTAAAATTTCACAAATTAACCAAATTTTACTAACCTACATATAGATATAATTACAAAGGCAAATTGAAGATGCTAGACCTAAAGAATGAATGCATTGGGTTACGTCATCTGCTGTTGACAAAATCGGTTCTTAATTGTAAAATCGTATATGATCGTATCTGATATTGGCTCACGAACACTCGAGACTAGTGGAAAATGGTGAATTTTACAAAAATATTAGTATTTTTAAAAAAATATATAATTTAAATCATTTTTTATTAAAGAAAAAAGTTTTAAAAGCATATATACTATGCGGACTACAGCGCCGCATACGTGAGGGAGTGCAGACCTCAGCTCTGCATTCAATGCCTCCCCCTCGAATCCTCTCCGCACTATTTGGTCATTTCTCCGCACTTTGGCAACACTGTTTTCGGGGCACTACCGAACCTAATACAACCACCTAACCTTACCTAGGGCCCTGTACCCCTACCTAGGCCTAGCGGGGTGGGCTCCGCCCCACCTGCGACCCCCCCTTAAGGCCACTACCTAACATCCATCAAACCAAAATCCAAAGTGATGGTACTGCTGTATACATCGTTATACTACCACCATTATAATATACTCTATATTGATTGATTGATTATGGAATTTAGGGCATAGCCCAAGCGCTGGGACCTGCAAAGGTCATTCAGCGCTGCAGTATTATATGATTAAATGAAATGAATTAGATGAATGAATACATGAATCAATAAAAACTTCACACAAATGACCAACTAAAACTGCAAAAATTAAAAAACACCGAACGACACACAACAACCAGGACCAGACGATCTCACATCACATATCAACCAAACCAAAAACCATTCACTCTCACTCAAAACCACTCATACTGGCAACCCAAAGAATCCCACAACCGAAGTCACGCAAACACACGCAAAACCAAATACTATAAAAAATAAAATAAAATAAAATAAAATAAAATAAAATAAAATAAAATAAAATAAACTGACATGCATACATCCATTGAACACCATTTCACCTTTATTAAAAACAGCAAACAAAATTTTTAATAATAATCAGGTACTTTAAAATGATGACTATGAACAAAAAGTAAAAAAAAAATCAACATAAAATAAAATAAAATCAACAAAAAATAAAATCAACGAGTTTAAAATTGCCATCAATTAAACTTCATAAAAATCCCAATACATTTTAAAAACTCACTAGTGCAGAAAATATCTGCTTTTGTCATCTAGAACATCGGCAAGAGATTTTCCATCAAGGTGGAATCTCTGCCTCTGTTCTCTGTAATTTACACAATGCACCAAGATGTGCTCCACTTGATAAGGTTGCATTACACCTAACACATACTGGTGCACTGGCCCCCTTCTAGAAAATAAATTTATGGGTTAACCTAGTGTGCCCAATACGAAGTCGCCCCAAAACAATTTCTGTTCTCTCTCTTTTTGAAAAGAAGAGGGCCATTTTCAATGCTTTTCCTTATCTGCTTATATTTTTTATTGTTGGCTAAGAGAGGGGAGGACCATCTCTCTTGCCATTTCCTCATGATGTACGACTTGATGGATCTCTTCATATCTATATGTGCACTTTGGTTATCTGATACAAATTACTCACAGCCGCTTCCTTTGCATATCTGTCTGCCTCCTCATTCCCACGAATTCCAACATGAGCCGGGATCCAGCAGAAACATACCAATTTCCTGCGACACGAAATCCAAAAGAGCCACTCCTGGGCTTTTTGTACCAGAGGATGAATTGTATACAGCTGCTTTAATGAATCTAATGCACTTTTTGAGTCACTAATATATTACAAAATTTTTCTTATTCGAGTTATGAATAATTTCTAAAGCTTTAACTAAAGCTGACAACTCTGCAGTGAATATGGAAGCTGACTCAGGCAATTTTGCCTCGTAAATTTCATTCCCATCCACAACTGCACACCCAACTCCACTATCAGACTTTGATCCATCAGTGTAGATCTTCACTTGTCCATCATGTTTACGGTCATGCTCCAGAAAATTCGCTTTTACCTCTTCCTCAGAATGTTGTTTTTTGTCTATTTTCTTAGAGCATAAGGAAATCTTGGGAATAAGCCATGGGGGTACAGAGGATGGTTTTACTTCTTCAACTTTTTGGCGCTGAATGACATGTCATTTAAACATTCCAACTGCCTTATTTGAAAAGGTTTGGAAGATCTTCACCAAATTTTTTAGTCACACTCCTCTAAAATTTTCCGTGTTGGGTTCTCTCGAGAGCTTTTTAGTCGCATGGTGTACCGCAACCCAAGCTCTCTCTTCGCAGATCTAAAGGAAGTTTCATGAGAGTCAATGTAGATACTCTCAACGGAGATGTCCTAAAGCACCTGTACATATCCTTAATCCCATATTATGTACTACATCCAATTCCTTTAACCTGGACTTGCAGGCAGATGAATATACCTGACAGCCATAGTCCAGTTTTGATTTACATAAGGAATCATACAGCTTCAATAAACTTTTCTTATCAGCTCCCCAGTCGAATCCCGATACCACCTTTAAAATATTGAGGGATTTTTTAACCTTTGTTTTTAGAGAGTCAATGTGACTACGCCACGTTAACTTGCTGTCAATATTATGCCCAAAAACTTTACTTCTTTTTGTAAGGAATAAGACAATCCTTCAGTTTCAAATTTGGGATAGTTTCTTTTCGGGTAACATCTGGTGAAACGAACGGCCACAGTTTTAGATGAAGAAAATCGGAAACCATGTTCATCAGCCCATTTACTGATGACATTTATTGTCTTTTTGCAGGTAGTTACAGGCTGATAACAGCGTCGTATGTGGTGACATAGATGGCAAAAGTCATCCACAAATAGCGAAGCCCTAACTGGAGGCGGAAACAGATTTCACAATATTATCAATAGCAATGGCAAGCAGGTAACACTTAGTACGCTGCCTTGTGGGACACCTTCTTCCGTCTCATAACAAGAAGAAAACTTATTCCCGACTCTCACTCCTAATATATCGGTCCCTTAAAAAGTTGATAAAGTTTAACATATTGCCCTGATTGTTCCCATTTCATTGAGCCGTTTAACAATGCCAAATCGCCATGTTGTATCAGTAGGCTTTCTCCAGATCAAAAAATACCCCTACTGTTTGGCATTGATTGGAAAATCCCTGCTGAATCTGATTTGATAGTCTCAGTAAAGGGTCCAAGGCTGAAAACGATTTTTTCCTGAAGCCGAACTGAACAGAGGATAACAATCTGTTTTTCTCTAAATGCCACATTAGACGGCGAGAGTTCACCATTTTCTCAAATAATTTACAGACACAGCTTGTTAGTGAAATTGGTCTGTAACTAGTGGGCTGATATGAATCTTTGTTTGGCTTTATGACTGGAACTACTATGGCTATCTTCCAAGATGGGGAATGATGCCCGTTTCCCAGACCTTATTGAGTATTTCATTAGATTATATTTTTAGCATGTTCTGGAAGATGTTTAATCATGGTTGTAGGTTATGTTATCTGCACCAGGGGCTGTTGACTCACAAGATGAGAAGAGCCTCTCGTAGTTCCCTTAGTGAGAACTTAGCATTATATGCTTCATTATTTTCAGTGTTAAATCTAATTGACACCTTGGCATTTCGAATCTTACTGAACTGTGGTGTGTAATTTTTGGAGCTTGATATGTCAGCAAAATGCTCACCAAATTTTTCTGCAACATCAGCTGGATTTGGAAATAAGCACATCATTGGATTTTTAGAGTAGGAGCAGGTGATGGAACAAATTTCCCCACTTAGCTTTTAAATCTTTTTCCAATACTAATCTTTCTGGTGTTTTAGAATTGATCCCATTTATATAGTGGAGCCAAAGATTCCTTTTTAGCTTTTCTAATATATTTTCTTTGTTTGGCTAGGCCCGTTGGTATGTAGTTTTTCGTTGTTCCTGAGGGTTTTGCCTTGAATTGCCTATAGCAATTTTCTCACTATTCTTCGCAGTCTGCCACAGGTTTTTGGTCCCACCAGGGAACTGCAGGCCTGCTTGGTTTACCCTTTGTTTTTGGGAATATATTTCTCGGCATTATCCAATATAGTTGCGGTCCAATAATCATATGCATCTAAGTGTGACTCAAATGACTCTACTTCCTGATGTAATTGAAAGCTTCCTTCATACTTCCTCCAATCTGCTTCATTTTCTTTCCACTTTATAGGAGATTCAGAAGGTATGTTTCTAGCATACTTTAAATGTATGGGAAGTGATCACTTCCGTGCAAAAGTTCATCTACAGACCAGTTGAAGTCCAAGTGGGACTGCAGGTGAACAAATGCTTAAATCTATAGCTGAAAAGACATTTGGTGTAAATGTTATGAAACGTCATTGAACCATCATTGTAAAAGAGAGAGATCATTATTTAAGATAAAATCATCGATGGTTCTACCTATAGCATTCAAGGTATCACCTCCCCATAGACTATTATGGGCATTAAAATCTCCCAGTAGTAAGAAAGGAGGAGGTAGTTGATTAGCTAGTGCCTGAAATATCATTCAAAGTAATTTCTGACCTAGGTGGGAGGTAAATAGAGCAAATGGTAATCTCTTTTTCAAAGCATGCTCGAATGGCGACTGCTTGTAGGTTTGTGTTCAAAGGAACACTTGTATGTTGCAAAGACTTTTAACAATAATTGCAACCCCCCCATGAGCTCGATCACCATCTCTGGGGTTCATCACAAACATTTTATAATTTAAATCCTGGATTGTATAATGAGTTGCCTAACTTAGTTTCTTGAAGGCAAACTACATCTGGATCATGATGGTTCAACAGTAATTTTAAACTCTTCAGAACGAGTCCTAAGGCCTTTGCAATTCCATTGCAAGATATTAAATTGGCGGAATTTTAACCTTGATTCTTGTGCCCAGCCAAGTCATTATTTAGCTGGGTTTTCAAAGTAACACAGCTGAATGTTTTTGGATTTGAAAGTCTCTTGAGTCTGCTGCCTGGGAGACTTTTATTTTTATTAGATGAGGGGAAGTTTGAAACATTTTTCCTGCACATCCTGTTTCTTCAGTTTGAGATTAGATTTATCTAATTTTTAACTATATTTAGTGAGTCAGCATGTTTTCCCTCCATTTTACAAGAAGTAGCTGTTTCTGCATATGATTGAGGGGAAAGGTCTGTCACACTTAAATTTGAGCAGGACCGAGACATCTTTTCCAATGGGCTTTGAGGTTGATAATGGCTGGAAGGGGTCATCAAGTGGAATTGAATCTATTGGAAATTGGAGTTTTAAACTCTATAGGAGAGGCTGTTCTACATTTCTTGACTTTGGGGGTGACTGAAAAACTGTCATAAGATTTGTTAAGATTTCCTCTAGATTTTATTTTTTCTTTGGGCTTAATCCGAAGAGCTCAACTCTGAGACAGCATTTGCTTGCAGGTCAGGGAGAGGTTCATCAAATCACAGGCTTTTTACCACTTTACTTTGAAGTTCATTACATTCCACAGAAGTTTGAAATATTCCTGGAGAGGGTGTGTTATTTTTAATGATGGGTTTAGCATGCTGATGGAAGGCATTATTTCCCATAACAGTGGAAGCAAATGAGGATCCAGCACTTTTGTTAGCACCTCGAACCAAGCGTTTGGCTTCTCCTATGCTGATAATGTTATGAGCGTGTTTACAAACTTCTTGTTGGAAAATATATTGAGGACAGCCCCTCCAATTGGGAGAATGATTGCCAGCACAGTGGAGACAGTATTTTATCAGCTGTGCCAGTTGTCCTTTACATGTTCACCAGAGCACACAAAGCACTTTATTTTCCTGGTTTTGTTACAACAGTTTGATACGTGACCATATTCAAAGCATTTATAACACTGGGTTGCGGTCGATATTTAAATGGCTTAACCCAAACCCGAGAGTGGTCTATATCAATATATTCCGGTAAGTAGGAGCAGGTGAAAGTCAATTCAATGGCATGCTGAGTGCCTTTCAATTTTCTAATTTTAATGACATAAGTAGGACACATTTTTAATATTTCCTCCTCTTCAAACTCATATAGGTCTCTGCTATAAACTATATCCCCCGTTTAATGTTAAATGATCGATGAGGAGATACATCTAAAATATTACCATCTTCAGTTGGTTGGAATTTTGATAGCATCTTAATCTGAATATCGTTATTTGCTTTTGATCAAGACTCCTTTACCATATCTTTTAATATTGCCTTTAGGAATGGCACCAATCTTCCTCTGTAGATACTTGCATGCTGTTAAAAAGTTTTCTTTTGCCCTGTTTGTAATTTGCAACATGCCAAATCAATTTGGGTCATCTTTTGCCAGGTGTTTTTTGGCTATCAACCTCAAATTTGCTGGGCACATAGTCTGTCTCCTCCTCTTCCAAATTGTTTATATTAAACTACTTCGCCATGGCAAACTGAACCAAAGACATTTTTTACCATCAAGATTTTCTAGAGCTTTGGAGGCATATTCAGCTTTGCAAAAGGTTAATGTAGCTTTCATAAGAAGGATGGGACTTTAAACAATTCTTAATTTTATTCTATCTACCTTGCCAACTGTTTCATGTAATTATGTAATATGTCAAAATCGACTTTATCACTTATATTACTACAAATATACAACTCTTAGATTTTCATTTACACCACCAGTATTTACACCCTGGTGTCCCAGTGTTTTGGTCGAGTGGAGAGCCTAATGCGGAATCCTTAATCAGGCGAGAGTCATCAACAGAGAGGGGGTTAAAAAATAAAAAATCCATCAGACTATGGTGTGAACATTCGTCCAGGTTGGCCCCATACCCACCATCGAGCCACAATTGGAGGGTGATATAGCACCCTAGGAGTCCTACCCAGATATACACCCACACCCAGTGCCTTGAGGGTCGTCAGTCCGTCGAGATTCAGACCCAGCACTGAGTGCAGAGTTTAACATAAAAGTTTCCCCTCGCTCGGACACGTCAGGTACTCCAGTTCCACGGGTGAGGAGGAATGCCGTCCAACCTCACCCTCCATCAAATCAGAAGGATTGTCAAAGCTTGGCCAAAGTCCATTCCAAAGTCGTCGACAAAAAAGCAGTCCAAAAAACAGTCAAAATTTAGAGGTTGGAGAGAAGGGTTCAGGAAAGAAGAAAAGAGAGAAGGGATTAAAAAGTGGAAGAGAGAAAGGGCTTGTAGGATGTTCCGTCAGGACCCGGGGCACCTATAGGAATGCACGAACAATTCCCATAGAAGCCAGGGTCCCTTTATCCCCTCACCACTAGAAGGAGTCCTACTCTGAGGGGATAATATACTCTATAAATTAATGAAGCTTACCTTAAACTGTTGGTTGATAAAGATGTGCTGCTGCTTTGAGGAAAACGTGAAGCCGTTGCAAGGTGCCCTGACATGCAACTTAAAGTAGGAAGTGGCCAGATACCCGACGACCACATTGCACTGCAAACAATCGGTAGGAAATCGAAAGTCTGTCAAAATTAATGCTAGAAGGGCCAGCCACTGCCTCTGCCATAGGTACAGGAAGACAAAATGCCGTTTTTTTGCTTCATTATTCGAGTATTCAGTCAAAACAAGGATTACCAGTGGACACTGGACAGGTAACTTTTTTACTCCGCTGAAATGCTAGTGAAACTTAGTTTTCGACTAAAGTCGTTCGTAATTGGTTATGAAAACCCATGACGTCATAACGATGTCACACCTCTCAGCCAATGAGTAACTGGAAACTGCTTTTGTTTGCGTAAGAAAGTAAGTTAGAGGGCTCATTAAAAGTAAACATTACCGTAGGGGAAACACCTCTCCCGACTTAGGAAAATTCGAGATAAAAACTTAATATTTTTTTTTTCCTCTGTAAGTATGCATTAGCGACAATAAGTATTGAGAAGAAGTGTTTTGTTATCACGTGCTTTACTCGGGAAAAATATCAATATAATAGATTTCCCATAAATGGTTGAAACTGTAATAATACCAATTATAGGCCTAATGAAAAAAAAAAGGTTATTTTGACCATCAGTTCTCACGGTTTTAATATATGTATCTATTTATTTATATTTTTAGTATATATATTTTTTTTTGACAAGACTCAAAAAGCAGGACAAATTAGCGTCCTTCTTTAGGTGAAACAGGACAGAGGACAGAATACTCAAAAACAGGACGTCTTGGCCAACATAGTATTGCCAACACAAAGCTGTCTTTAATCTAACAACTATACTACTACTGGACTGTGACAACAGCAGCCCACAATGCTTAATCTAAGCTACAAAAGCATGCTCATGCTGGATTTCTCGAACCTCTAAGGGAAAGAAACTGCCCTCAAAGAATAAACTATATTACTAAATAGATACACTTTGGTGTGCATTAGGCTTATTTGCCTCCTATTGAAATGCCACACATGTTGAAATCATAACGAAATATACACGTCGTATCTGGTACCATGGTAATTCTAAAGAATAGTTCCGCACGGACTGCAAGGAACGTAACCGCGAATACGACATCCACTAGGGATTGGGGCGTCCATTGTATTTCGACGTCTTTAGTACTGGCCCCTGGGCCTGGGGGTTAATTACAGTCGTCCGAATAAATATTACTTAAAATTCTTGTTCAGGAGGTAAAACTGCATAGAAAAACCGCAACTGCCATAATCTAGGCCGCCGCGGAATAGTAAATAATATAGATCTACCTTTTTATCGAGAAGGCTTACCTAATATGAAAGTTTTTCCGGAACGTTCCCTACGATATACGGGTCACACAAGCACAGCAGATGGGAAAAGAATCTGAAATACACCATGGCAGGCGTTTTTGTGAACAAAAGTAATTAAAAAAAACGGGAAAAAAAACAGCATTAGGTTACTCACTGTAACAGGTTAACTCAAGGTGAATAAACACAATATCAAGTGGACATCATACACTCATCAGGAAAAAACGAAATGTAAATACGATGAAAATTAATTCATGT
>NC_087208.1:38034830-38060843 GCF_015104395.2 Macrobrachium nipponense | reverse complement strand
ACCATTAGTCCTCCAAAAGTCCAACAAAACCGGTTTTTCCCAAAAGGAAACCGCCAACAAGAACCAACAAAGGAGGACTAATGCCAATACAAAAGATAAAACCACAAAACCCTTAGCAGGGATCTGAGCCATCACAAAGTCGCTAACACTATTCACAATTGAAGTAAACATGTTTGCTGATATGCAGTACTGGAGGTTTGCCAAAAGTGTAGTTTTCGAAAAAGCCACGAGCTGAACACCTCGTCATCTCCTGAAGACTTCTCCAGCCTCTGAAGACTTCTTAGGCTCCAGTGATCCAGAATGTCCTCTTCGGTGCTATGAGATTGGCTCCAGGGAACGTCTTCGGGCCTCTGAAGAATTCGCTTTCTTAAAACTTCTCCGATCTTTGTAGACTTCTCTGATCTCTGAAGACTTCTTCGGCTCCAGTGATCCAGTATGTATCCTTCGGTGCTATGTGTTCCGAAGTCTCTATCTCTTTCTCGCGCACGCGCACACACACACACACACCCATATATATATATTCACCCTTACACTGACTATATACTGTGTGACTCTAAAATCAAGAATTTCTATAAAAAAAATTCAGCGAAAACGAAGACGGACAATAATAGTAACTGTTATTTATTCAGTGGGGAAAAAATCAGGAATTTCTTTTAGTAAAAAGAGTTGAAAGAGAAACAAGTAATTTATGCTCCTCCTTCACATCGGCCTAAACTCTATAGACTCTCTCGTTATAAGGAGAATTCTTGTGTACTACACGTTTTCATACAGTACTAAGCTGACTCTACAACTAAAGCGTTCGCTATCAAAGTGGTGTTTTTTCGCGTATTTGTTTTATGTGTCGATTTTGTTATAATTTATTTGAACAGCTAATCTGTAAAGACGAATTGATGAAAGTGTTATCTGTTACCTACTACTGTGCATTTCAGAGCCGTGTCTAATTGGTTTTCGTCAATAAAATCTTACCAAAGCATCAGATATGGATCGTATTTTGGAAATAACTATTTGAAGCCACGGCCTAATTGGCAAAAATATGCACTGATGTCTAATGTAGTTATTTCCAAAATATGACCCATATCCGATGCTTTGGAAAGATTTGATTGACGAAAACCTATTAGACATGGCCCTGTAATGCACAGTAGGTGTCTTAAACTTGCTGATGATCCGTTTATTTTAAATTGCTTGATTCTTAGGCACAGATATTGTTATTAAGATTTTTATATACTCAGTTCTTCCTTAATTATATTATTATATAATTGTGATGGTCCTACTCGCTTGTTCTATTCTAGACAGGACCAGGTATTAAAGTACTAACATTCCTAACTTACCCAGATCCAAAGAAATTTTGCATTGCAATCAAAATCTTAATTACATTTAGATTTATTTTAATAAAAAGGGATTGCTTTTAAGATGTCCTTGATAAAAGACCGTAGATACTAAACACAGGTCAAAAACTACCTCTTCCATTTCTGCTTTCCTTATTAATAGGAACTTATGGTATTATACTAGAACTGGAACTCAAACTCAAACTAGAACTCAAACTCAAACTTGACTCAAACTTAAACTATAACTCAAGTTCAAACTTGACCTCAAACTCAAACTTGAGCTCAAAATCTGCTTTCCTTATTAAGAGGAACTTATGGTATGATACTAGAAGCATGGTCATGGCTATGTCCTGAGTTTCACACATTGTAAGTCGAAAGACTTGAATGTTACATGATTTGACTAACATGTTCCTTGTCTTTTCAGAATAGCACCTACAGCTGGCAATCCGTAGTAGACAGTAGCTTGTGGAGCTAGTTCTAGTAACCCTTGGGGTCCAACAAGGTTACTACATCATGTGTTCAACACCTAGGCAACAGTCCACCCATGTAAAGCAAGGGCTATTGAAGACTGCATCACCTTAGCTGGAAATCACAAGGAATGTGATTGAACTGCTATGAGTATTCCACTCTCACCAGGGAATTTCTACAAAGGAAGACCATACCTTCAAGAAATACCTTTCATGGTTTAATCAGCTTAATGTAATATGATTATTAGTTGGCTTTTTAGTTATCCACAAACATTAATTAACTGTAGGTAGTAGAAAAATGATCTTGTATATATTTGAATCAGTCTCACCCAATGATTTAGGTTGTAAGTAGGGAAAAACGATCCCCACTTTCGTATCTGAACTATTTAGGCTTTTATTTCATAAAAAAACATAGGGATATTATTTTCCCTTTCACTATTAAACTGATGTAGGATTAAGTCTGGGTTCCATACAAGTGTTAGGTTATCTGGTTTCTCATATAAGTGCCTATTGCCACAAATTTAGTTGACCAAAGCATTACTCATTGTCATTTTAAGGACAAATTCATGACTTCTATGTCATTCAGGATACTATACATAATCTATGAACAGTTGGTTCAATATCCAACTGTTCATTTTGTTCACAGGATGTGTGAATAGCTTTTGCATAGACATATCATACCTAATATCATTAGGAGCACATATAAGTTGCATCAATTTTCTGTCAGCCCATGTAAGTCAGGATATTTCAGTACAGTGTACTGTACATGGTTTTCACATAAAGCTCATAACAGCTTTATGTCAGGTATTGGGTAGTACAGTATAATTCATTGTTTCAACATGCACAGGTTATTAGTCTAAACATCCTATCAGTTGAAAAACATCAGCTCTCAGCTGCCTCGCATGGAAACCCTTTGGGAACTAACCTCATCTTGGGCAAGTAAATTCCAATGATTATCATAAGAGATTAAAAAGAAAGAAGCTGTATATTATAAATTAGTCGCAAAACTGTGGGAGATTTATTCCGCTGCTGGGCTAGGTCACTGTCGTGAAAATAGAATTACCGGTATAAAAAGCAATTACAGATATTAGTTAAAAAAAGGTGTACGAACTTCTGTCTGGGATTTATGATGATTTGTTGCTCATAGCAAGGCATTTGTTGGCAGAGCATCGTCTGTTGACGCCTGGGCTACTACAGAGAACTGAGTATATACGTGTACACACACACACACACATATATATACATATAAAGTGGCGGCCTTTATGGTGAAGGCATGCCTGAACAGGTCTGCCTGCGCAGGCATACCTGAACGTTAGTGGGCCTGAACAGGCCTGTGCAGGTATTCCTGAACGTTATGGCGGCCTTTATAAAGGTGTGTTGTGTTCAAGGTCGTCTTTCTTTCTTTAAATATTTAGCTGAAAACCCTCAAGGGCAGAGTTCACAGACTTGAATAAGCCTAAGACGGCTCCAAAGGGGTATCAACCACAGACAGAGACAAGTGATAGGTGAAGTCGACCAACAAATAGATGTGAGGGGATAAACAACAGACACACCTGAAATTCTCCAGGAGACGTCACCAGAGAGCAGAAACGGTTTTGCTCCTAGTATAAATATTTGGAGATCTGAGGATTCCACAACTGCTGTAGGCAAACTATTACACATTTTTTGTTGTGGACAAGATAAAACTCACAGCAAAATATGCAAAGCTGGCCAATAGCCTATTCATTTTAACCTACTGTCAACACTCCTACTATGGGTTTCACAGACAGTGCAAGCACGTTTTTTGGCAATAACTCTGTAATGAACACTCGTATCAGTAAGAGACTTTGCTATAGTGTATTACACCCAGTGCCGTAATTTATAAAAGTATCATGAATCACTAATTGTAAAGAATAAAGACACTTGTCCCTGTGCCAAGAGGCAAAAACTCGATTACCCAGAAATGGATTCGAACACAACAGTAAAGAGCTCCGCCTACCCTCTCCCCCCACCTCCACCGCCAACCCCCTCCGTCTTCCTTCCCTTCCCTCTCTCTCTGAAAGTTGCTTCGGTTTAAACTTTTGTAATTTTTTTCTATCTATCTATCTAATAATATAGAATATTGTATATATCTAACGAGGTCGGTTGTTAGCTGCCAGTTGACTGATTTATTTATGCATCGATCCGCTCATTTCTCTCTCTCTCTCTCTCTCTCTGTGGTTGTGGTACCTACTGTAAATGGTTATTAGAGAGAGATATCTGAATGTATGGTGAAGTAGTAAAACAATAGGCACTATGTTGTATGGTAAAGCGACTGTTATAATTGTGGTTGGTTACCTTCTTCGTAATCCACATTTGGGCTCAGGGTATCAGCAATATAGTGCATGTATTGCGAAGGTGAAGAAGAGATGGACACCACGGAACTTAACTGTCGGCACGGTTGCAGAAATGATTGTCACGCAACTTTTCAACTTTTTTAGCCATTAGAAAGCCGCCAATTGCCTTCAGATTGGTTTGAATAGGTAACTGGTTATAGTTACTCTGTGTTACAAATAAAATTTGAAACTTTCTACCGGATATTCATTAGCGTTAAAACCTTGATTATACCGACGTACATATTTTTACGTCATGAATGTTTATTTTGGGTATATATAATATATGTATATATATATTATATAGATTATATATCTATAGGTATATCTATATATAATATGATATATATATATATATATATATATATATATATATTTAAATAAGGTTTTTGCCACGAAGGAAAAAATGAAAAAGCGAGATAGCCGAGTACTTTCGGTCTTGTTCCGAGAGGGAGTTTGCCTTAGTAAAGGGTCGGAACAAGACCGAAAGTACTCGGCTATCTCGCTTTTTCATTTTTCCCCTCGTGGCAAAAACCTTATTTATACATAGCATCAAGTTTTATATACTTCGTGATCAAGTTATTCATATATAAAATATATTCATTGAATAGAATGGCTTTTTTCACTGTTTACCAGCTTTTTTAAATTGATTCATATTTTCTAATTATTTTCTTCACTTCATTGTTCAGGTTACTAATGGACACATAATGGGGTCTTCCATTTACTCAGTATTTTTACAAAAACGAAGACAATAATTAGAAAATATGAATCAATTTAAAAAAGCTGGTAAACAGTGAAAAAGCCATTCTATTCAATGAATGTTGTATCCGTGAAAAATTGGTGCCCTAAAAAGTATATCTATATATATATTGTATATATATATTTATATATTATATATGTAGATATAGATATATATATATATATATATATAAAATATATATATACTACATACATTATATATATTACCACACGTATATATATATATAATTTATATATATATATATATATATATAATATAATATATATATATTATATAGTATATATACATATACTACCACCTGGATCGTTACACATATACAACAATCTATATTATTAGATAGATAGAATAAAATACAAAATAAAGTTAAACTGAAGCAACTTTCAGAGAGAGAGAGAGAGAGAGAGAGAGAAGGGGAGGTGAGGGAAGGAAGACGGAGGGGGTTGGCGGTGGAGGTAGGGGGAGAGGGTAGGCGGAGCTCTTTACTGTTGTGTTCGAATCCATTTCTGGATAATCGAGTTTTTGCCTCTTTGTACAGGGACAAGTGTCTTTATTCTTTACAATTAGTGATTCATGATACTCTTATGAATTACGGCACTGGGTGTAATACACTATAGTAAAATCTCGTACTGATACGAGTGTTCATTACAGAATTATTGCCAAAAAACGTGCTTGCACTGTCTGTGAAACCCATAGCAGGTACACTCCTTAATAGGTAGGATGATCATATATTCTAAAACTCCAGTAAGACCACTGTGAAAAATGACACGGAAACTAGTTGAAAACTTTATCCCAGAACTATTAGTCACTCCGGTATAATAATTAGACAAAGTTCCAGAAAATTTGAAATGAATAGAGACCACTCTCTGAGATTCGAAGATTTTATCACTGTCAAAGTATCTGACTCTGGGAGAGAAAAGAAAGATCCATCCAGGTCATTTTCTCAGAATTTTTGGTGGGCTCCGACCTGAATGGTCTAGGTGAGGACTTAGTTTCTTCCAGGATGTTAAAGTGTGTTTTGGAAGGTTAGAAAATGTTAAAAAAAAATGTTACTGATCGCTATCAAAATAATCTGAAAAACTGAAATATTGCCACCGAGTAGGAAAATTCGACCCATTATCATGCCTTTCAGGCTACTAGCCAAAGGTCTAGATCAACACTTGACAGATTTTCTCTTGAAGAAGGACAGCAACTCCACAGAGGATAAACTCCAGATTCCGTCACAACTCTGTAACTGATATGAAAGTACCCAAGTTTGCAACTGGCAGACGCAGTAACCCTGAAAATCTGTTGTCAGAAAGATAAGATGCAAACTGTATATAATTTTGAATGCCAATGATGAAGCTATCACCTTCAGTATTATCATTATTATTACTAATAATTACACAACATCAACATATTTATGCATATATATATATTTAATATATATAATATATAAATATAATTATATATATCTATATATATATATATATATATATATATATATATATATATATATATATATATATATAGAAAACATGACTATAGGGGTGAAAATGCAGCAAGAAAAAAGAAAAACAAATATTCGGACAGAAAAACAACATTATGTTACAAAAACTCTACGGTAATATCACAGCTATAGGGCGCTTTATATTAAATGAATCGATAATAAGTCTCCAGAGCAACACAGGATATAAACAAGTCATGCAAATATTAAATGTCACAGCGCGAATATCAAACGGTTTCTTGGACGACTATTGTAGGTTTGAAGATAATGAAAAGACATTTAATTTCGTGGATAATAACAATGTGAACCTGTATTACTTATGAAAAAAAAAATCAAGGAAGATCCGATATGATCTGGAATTCAGTAAAGTTTACGAAACGGTAAAACGGGTCATATTAAAATAAAACACTATCAAATTACGCACATTAACTCCGAGCTTCACAAGATAAAGGTTCACACTGCCATGAACTTTATTTAAAAAAAATAGTATAGTATGGCTACGCACATATCTATGCTAGTAGTAGTAGTAGTTTAGGTCCAAAGATCATTGACCTTTAGAACGCGACCTTCTTGATCCAGGCTAAATACCTCTGGTCTGCGGGCATTGGCATAAAGGCCCGGGTAGTCTCTGTCACCGCAGCCATACCCTAGAGAGACGACACCACCAGGTATAACGATTTCTTGAATCCTTGGAAACGATTGGCCCACCTGAATCGCCCCTGTTAGGGGAAGAAGAGGAAGAGGAGATTACTGACGTTTGAATACACGAAAACTTGAAAAAAGGGAAGTTAATAACAGACAATTTCAAGTATTGTCATTATTTTATTATTACTATTAAGAAGATAAACCCCTTTGGATATACAGCAAGCCCAGAGGGGCTAAGGACTTGAAATTCAAACTTCTGAAGAATATGGTTTTCATTTGGACAGAAGATACTAAGATAAGTTCAATGATCATAAAAAAATAAGTGAAAATACTTATACATACATCAACAAATGAGGAATATTCACGGCTCTTTGAATTAAATGCGATCACTTTAACAAGGGCAATGAAAACACTTTAAAATCTTTTCTACTTACGCCATACTGTTCTTTAAACTTCACGAGACACAGTGACAAAATATTTTTTATCGAACCAATTGAAATGAATTTCAATAAACACGGCGTTGTAAAAGAAGCTGAATCCCTTTACTGAAAGGAATAACACTCCGGTCCTTACCTGACAAGGAAAGTGAATCCCTTACTAAGAGGTAATAACACTCCGGTCCTTACTGACAAGCATCCTTGCCTCCATTGACGTCTCCTGAACAGATGGACTCGGAGCCAATTCCACGAGGCCAGGTCGAGGCATATTCGGCCAGAGTTTGGTAGCTTCTGTCACATTGGCTCGTGGGGAACACCGTCACCTCTACCTCCAGCAGGGACGAGCTTCTGGCGCCCTCTGGCAGAGGAAATTTTTTATCAAGAGATTAAAAGGATGCAAGAGAGGATAATTAAACTCTCCTGCAAAGAAGAGGCTAACGAAATGATTTTGCAAAGGGAGGCTAATGAAATAGAGGCCAATGAAAGTTTTGAAAAGAGGCTAATGACAGTTATGCAAAGAGAGGCTAATGAAAGTTTTGCAAAGAGAGGCTAATGAACTAGAGGCAAAAGAAAGTTTTGAAAAGAGAGGCTAATGAAATAGTTGTGCAAAGAGAGGCTTGATGAAATTTTGCAAAGAGTGTCTAATGAAATATTTGTGTAAAGAGAGGCCAATGAAACAGTTTTTAAGAATGAAAGAAGAATTTTTAAGTTTTTCAAGAAATGAAAAGAACTCTGTTCCAAAAGCATATAAAACTTACGCCAAAAGCCAAGGGCTGGGACCTTTAAGGGCTGAAAGAGAAACCGAGAGTAAAGAGGATTCAAAGGTGTAACAGGAGGAGGCAATTGTTTGGAGAAGGTGGAGTAAAAATAAGATGGGCAGGAAGAGAAATTGGATGGAGGTTATATCACAATCAATGAAAGGGGTTGCAGCTACGGGCCGCAGGGACGCCACAACAATCTTAAGTAATGTATCATTTTTTTAATTCATTTAGCTTTTAGTATATACGAACAAATACACGCAAGTAAAGAATGGTTATAATTATTTCCAGATTACTAGAGACCATTATGGCTATGGATCTTTTTTTAATAATAATTAAAAAAAAATCTTATAAGTAACAGATCCTTACGGAATTGTGTGCGACCCCATCCTGTCAAGGTCACTTTCTGGGTCTCCAAATTCCTGTTAGTCTCAGCACCCCAAGGCAGACACACAGGACGAATGGAACTCTGGAGAAAGAAAGAGAGACTCATATTTCCAATGACTTTATATATAAATAAAAAGTCATGAAAGGATATTGTGTTATGGAATTATACATAAATATGGTTCATCATATATAATCATATAATAAAATATAACTCGACCAAATATATAAATATACGGATCCATATATATAATATATTATTATATTATATATATATATATATTAATATATATATATATATATAAGCCCACACTTATGGTTTAATATCGAATTCACTACACCTTGGGAATACACACCAAAGAGAAATAATTATTATTAATAAGTAAGTACTTCTGCACCAAGTGGGATTCGAATCGTGGCCTGGTTTAGAAACAACAGACAGTGACTTTAACCACCCAGCTATTAATGAGATAAAGTTTGTACCGACTCTGCTGTACATACTGCTATCGAATTCAGGTTCTGTATTTAGAATCTATATCAACCCACCCCAGCCATAATAGACAACTAGCAAGTTTGTGGAACATAAAGTTGAGACCAAAGGCCAGGTTCTGGGAATTATGAGGGCATTCACCGATGAAAAGTAAACATAGAGTAAAAAGGTTTGAAAGGTGTAACAGGATAGCCTCGCAGTTACACCATGAAACGAAGAAAGAAATATGAACGGGGGGGGGGGGGGGGGTGGAGGTACAGTAAAAGGAATGAAAGGGGTCGAAGAGACACCGCAAAGAACATTAACTAATGCCTGCAGTGTACCCCTTGAAGTGCACTGACGGCAGTAAACCCCCCCACGGGAATAAGTAAATTTGTAAAATCTGGCTAAAGTGAATATTTGTCACTTAGACTTGCGTGACTTTTTTTGACCCTCACAAATATTGATAAATTTGAAAGTAAATGCTTTAATAACTTAGATACTTAAAAACTGACAATACCAACCGTGAATCCAACTGGGCGGTTAAGCTTCAAGAGAGCAAGGTCATGGTAGGCCTGAGAAGAGGTGTAATTTGGGAAGACCACTGGACTGCCCACAGTGAAGTCAACATGATTGGCCCCATCATTCGGGTCTTCATAATCGTGTCACCGCAGGCGGACGATATTCACTGTGCTTTAAGGAGAAGATGGAAAGCATACTTAGTATGTAATGTCAGTGTGAGCCTATCTTACCTGATACTTACACATACTGGTACAGATAATAAGAAAATCATACTTAGTATGCAATGTCAATGAGATCCTATCTTACCAGGTACTAGAACATACTGGTACAGATAATAAAATCATACTTAGTATGTAATGTCAATGTGATCCTATCTTACCTGATACTTACACATACTGGTACAGATAATAAGAAAATCATACTTAGTATGTAATGTCAATGGGATCCTATCTTACCATGTACTAGAACATACTGGTACAGATAAGAAATCATACTTAGTATGTAATGTCAATGTGAGCCTATCTTACCTGATACTTATACATACTGGTACAGATAATAAGAAAATGTAATGTCAATGTGGCCCATTTTATCTATTGCTTAAACATTGACTACTAAAGCCAATGTGGGCCCATTTTATCTGTGACTTCAACACACTGGTAAATATGATAAGGACAGCTTAATTTATGGTGATATAACACTTACAAATTTGTAGTGCAGTTTCATCTGACATATCAGAAGAATGAAATCTACTTACGCAGTATTGAAGCAGTGAGCAGCCGTCAGAATCCACTGGCTGTTGATCAGAGAGCCTGCGCAGAACCAGTCCTTCTTTCCTGCACTGTCTTTCAAAAGCCAGTAACGCCTGGAACAAAGTGTTATGGCTTATTCATCAAAGTAAATATTATAAACGTCCCAAAGAAAAGCATTTCTTAAATGATCGTGCAGCAAATCTCCGTTTAATTTGGAAATCGAATTGCACGTATATGGTATATCTGAGGTAAGAACAAGTATAGAGTAAGTTCTGGGCAAGGGACGCCTGTGTGAGACTGCAAACGAAAATGGGGAGGGATTTATTAATTTTTATGCCTAAAATAAGCTTCTATTCCAACTAAGGGACATCCATACATACCGTCAATGTTAACAGAGAGAGAAAAAGAACGTTAGGAATATTAGGAACTACGGAATGGAAGAATAATTATCTGGATTAACAAGTGGAAGCCACTTTGAGAAACAAAGAAATTCTAACAACCTTTTTCAAGTTTCATGTTCACAGATTTCTAGGTTTATGAGATGCACCATTTTCAAGATAAATTCATAATTTTCTAGGAGTGTTGTACGACTGCTTAATGTTTGTGACAAAGAAATCTTATAGTAAACCTAAATTAGCCAGCTGTATGTGAAACGGCATTTTAAGAGAAATAACTAAACACCACTTGGATAAGCGGCTCCCCGACGAAATTTTCATAATTTAACACGTAAGGGGCCTTAAACGAAGAGCTTCAGAATATGAACACATTATTTGCTTTTAAACCATTATAGCTTTAAATAATTGACTTAAAATTTTTATCAATCTCTTAATTAATTAATTAATTAATTAATTTTTTATGAGATCTCTTCTTTCTGTATTTCCATTTACCTCCTCTGACTTCTTCCTAGTGAACACTAATATTCTTTGGAAGCTTGAATTTCAAGTCAGTGGCCCCTGAGGTGGGCTTGTCCCATATGAATAGGGTTCATCTTCTGAATAATAATATAATACTAATAATAATAAAAACATATTCATAGTAATATGAGTCTTGAAATGGAGAAACAAATCCACAGTTATATATTACATCTAAAGATAAAACTGAACGGAAAGCTTTCGGGAAACTGTTCGATTGAAAAGGGGAATAAAAAAGTTCCCCTAAAGCTCTCTGTACAGATTTACCTTTAAGTGTATGTGCATATACGTAACTGTGGATTTACTTCTGCAATAATAATAATAATAATAATAATAATAATAATAATAATAATAATAATAATAATAATAATAATAATAAAACTAATGGTTACTTCAGCAGTGTTACGCTTGTAGAGAGTCTTCTCTAATTTTTGAATAGCAGCTACTTTTGAATAGTGCTACTTAAACAGGCTAGTATAGAGCTGAAGTAGCCATTACTTTTAATAAAGTATGCTTGAGAGAGGGTCTGCTTCCCAAATAACAATAGTAATAATAATTCACTACATACCATCCACGGCCAAGAGGAGCGGAACGAAGGTATCCCACCACGACCAGAGGTTGTACATCACTTTGGAATCCTTCGACCTTCGCTGCTTGGGCTTGACTAATGCGCTGGATTGCCTGCTCTCTTGATGCTTGAACGCGCACGTCACCAATCACAGGAACTGGAACCCCGCATTCTGGAATAAGAGAGAATATTGACAGTCGAAAGACACTATCAGGTACAGCTCACAGAACAGTTCAGAATGTTGGACAGTCGAAGGGCACTTCCAGGTGCAGCCCACGGAACAGTGCAGAATGTTGACGGTCGAAGGACACTTTCAGTTACAGCTCACGTCTCAGCCCTTGACTGAGTTAAGCTATGAAATTGAAGCGAGTGCGATACTCTTCTTCGATGCATTTAGTGAAAAAGAATTACGTATCCAACATCTCACGTTCTCATCTCTTGACTTAAGAGAAACCACGAACATAATAATAATCAATGCATTTCGTGGAAAGACTTTTTCATTTTATTTTTGGAGATAAAAAGGTAACTTGTACTCACCAACAGGTGGGGAAGGTTCCGATATGTCAGTTTGTGGCTGAGGAGTCACTGTTACACCATCTGTTAAAAAAAAATAAAAGAGAACAGAGTTTATTACGGTTATAAAATCATTTGCATTAACCATCGTTTTCTTTAACATCTTATCTCCATTTTCTTTCAAGCACAGGCCCAGGAATGTAATCGCACGCCTGGAAATGTTTCATAAATCATTACCAGCCATTTACTTCGTCTGTAGATTGCATACGGAATTTAGGCCAAAGGCCAAGCACTGGCACCTATGAGGTTATTCTGCGCTGAAAGGGAAATCGACAGTCTAGAGAGGTTTGAAAGGTGTAACGGGATGAAAACCTCAAAGCAGTTGCAAAACGAATCAAGGAAAGTCAGATGGAAGAAAGAGAATATGAAAGGATGTACAGTAAGAGGAACGGAAGGGGTTGCAGCTAGAGGGCTGGAGCATGCTGCAAAGAGATTATTCGTTTGTATCTCTTTTTATATATACTTCAATATATTTTGTGACATGTTTACGAGTTCCACTGTTGTCAAAATCGATCTCCTCCTGCTCAGTGTCATTTCAGAGCTCAAAATAAAGTGAACAGTCCATAAGAAAGTAAGGGAATCTTCTATGTCCAAAATATAATACCTGCTGAAGCGTCCTTCTAGAGGTCACATTGATATCAATTACAGTAACGAGAGCTAAGTCAAAACTGGGCATTAAGGATAAACAAGGAGTGATCCGACCCCCAGCTTACTCCGGGGCGCGTGCAAAAATCTATGCTCATATAGCGCGCTGTTTCATCGACGAAAATTAAAATACGTTATATTGAATTAGAAATAAATGATCTGTACTGTTTAACATGCATATTATTTATTTTTTACATTTTCATTCTAATAAATAAATCATAAGTATTCTATCCTAAAATTCCTGTATCTTTAACTCAACGCGAGACACCTTTTTCAGACCTTTTCAGGCTCTTCCATAGGACTTTCCTATCCCCCCCCCACCCCCAATAAGAACAACAGCAAGAACAACAACAAAAACAACAAAGTTGTTTGTAGGTTTACTCCCCGAGTAAGCGGAAAGTTGCTCCGTTCCCGGTGCATTTTAGTTATTCCTAAGTATTCCAATCATATCTCTCTTCTCCCCCCGACCTTATTAACTAGCTTAGGATATAAGATAAACATATATTTAATCTAAAAACAAATATATAGTTTTGGTGGATTTACCTCAAAGATTCGGTGAAATCGTAACACCCACGGCTGATCAATCCTCTAAGACTACATTAGTAAATCCTCCAAGACTTCACATTTAAGACATCACGTATATAGATAAATTATTTCTGTTGACTTGGACGCGCCGAAAATAGAGTGGAGTTAGTTCATTGGGATCCCTCCTTACCTGATGGACAGCAGACAATGGGGTTCCTTCTATTGAAACCGCCGCACAGGATGGGGAAGGAGACCCGGTTCCTGAGGTTTTCGAGAACGATCGGGCACTGAGTTATTTCTCTGCATATTCCCTGCACTCCTGGGCGGAACTGGCAACCTCCTGCGATGGAAAATGGCGCTGAATCAGAGGAAAAATGGTAGATGTAGAGGAAAATGGTAGATATACATTAAACAGCCGCACGGAGGTATAAACAAATGGTAGATGTAGAGGAAAATGGTAGATAAACATTAGACCTAGCATTAGATGGCCTCACGGAGGTATACAAAAAATGGTAGACGTAGAGGAAAATGGTAGAGATACATTAGACGGCCGCAGGGAGGTATAAGAAAATGGTAGATGTAGAGGAACATGGTAGATATAATTAGACGGCATCGCGGAGTTATAAAAAATGGTAGATGTAAAGGAAAATGGTAGATATAATTAGACGGCATCACTGAGGTATAAAAAAATGGTAGATGTAGAGGAAAATGGTAGATATACATTAGACGGCATCACGGATGTATAAAAAATGGTAGATGTAGAGGAAAATGGTAGATATACATTAGACGGCCGCACGGTGGTATAGTTTAGCATTAATGGTTTTGGCTGAGCAATGCAGAAAAGGGTGTATATATCAATGCGGTACAGTAAGATAATGGAGATGGGACATCTAGAAGTCCTTTCGCTTTTATTTTCATCCCTTGGCTGGTACCGAACGTGAATGTCAAAATGAACAGAATGTCAAAATAAACAAAAGTTGGTAAATGTTTTATATCACCAGCACTGCATTATTTGCACCCCTTTCTAAATTCTCCAGTTACAAAATTATATAAACGGAAGATATCCTCTTGCGCCAGTCTCCTTTAGACATTTATCGAATTAAATAGAATATATATATATATAAATATATAATTGAGAAATGAGACCCAATTTTCCTAGTATGCATTATCATAACGGGTTATAAACTGAATCCTTCTGGAACAAGTCCAATGGAAATTATAAGTAAAAATGACCTTGAGAACACAAAATATTATCATAATATTTATTGTTATCACTGACAGAAGTGAAATGAATCTTTTTATTGAGTTGAATAGGAACAGATATAAGATTTTTAGAATCGGCGGAGGAAACTTCGTTAAGAATAAGAAGATAATAATGATAGGACGAACAATAAGAGAAACTTCTCTCAAAAGTGAAGTTCGAACCGTGGGAAGTTAAACAGGAACTTCATGCAAGGAGGAATGTTTGGAAATCAGGTCAGGAACCTGTTGGAGGAGAAACACCGCTTCTGAGAGAGAGAGAGAGAGAGAGAGAGAGAGAGAGAGAGAGAGAGAGAGAGAGAGAGAGGAAAATAGGCGTTTCTGTCATGAACATTATATATATATATATATATATATATATATATATATATATATATATATATATATATATATATATATATATATATATATTATATTAACAAGCTTTCTCTAATACCGTTCAGAAGCTAATATGAAATTTGCCCCCAGATCTGTATTGTTCAAGATTTTGCTTTAAAAAAAAGTAACGGCTTGTTGCATAAGAAAGCTTGCTTATTTTTAATAACAATTAATTATGATAATGAGGGCATACACTCAGCGCATCTGTATATCAGTTAATGCTAAAAACACGTCAGTTCGCATTCTGAATAATAATAATAATAATAATAATAATAATAAATAATAATATAAAATACTAACTTTGCGCAGAAACACTTGAGACGAGAAGAAGACAACCCAGTAACGTCAGAAAGTGACGCGTGATAGAAGACGCCTGAGCACCAACCATCTTGATCTAATTCCTTATTAAATTCTCGCTTTTATATCCCTTCCACACAAAACGAATTTAACAACCGTAAGCTGCCGCTTTTCATGAAAGACTGAGAGAACTGGACGAGACAGTCACGGTTATATAGAAAATTCTTTTTTGCTCGGCCGTATTCCGAGCGCGAGGGAAAATCGAGTTTCCATGTTGTCACTAAAAGTAACATACTAATATTCACGAGATATACTTCTATTCATGGCATACTAATCAAGGCAGATGTATACATTCCCGGGACCAAACGTCCTAAAAAAATACTCTGCAAACACCAGCTCGGAGAGGGTGATTCGAAGATCATGAGGTTTCTAAAAAGGAAATATGATTTTAAAATGAACCGCACCTGGCAACTATGGCGTATACCGGTTTTCTGTCTCCACTGGAGCAGTGAAAATTCTTGGAGCTTGGAGGAAGATCAAGTCTGTAGCAACTGTGGGATCTCTTCCTGATATTTCGCCCGGGGGGCTACACACGTAAACCTTTCCTATTGATAAGGATAGACTAAGTAATTCTCAAGGACAAAGGTAAACAATGTAATTCTTGGAGACGAAGGTAAACAAATGAATTCTTACAGATAAGGATAAAAAAGTAATTCTTAAAGACAAGGACAAACAATGTAATTCTTGGAGACGAGGGTGAACAAATTAATTCTTACAGGTAAGGGCAAACAAAAGAATTCTTAAAAGATAAGGATAAACAAAATAATTCTTAAGGATAAGGATAAAACAAAATAATTCTTACAGATAAGGGCAAACAAAGTAGTTCTTAATGAATTGGATAAAAAAGTAATTCTTAAAGATAAGGGTAAACAAAGCACATCGTACAGATAAGAACAAACAAAGTAATGCATACAGATAAGGATAAATAAAGTAATTCCTACATATAGGGACAAAGTAATTCTTACAGATAAGGGTTAACAAAGTAATTCCTACAGATAAGGACAAATACAGTAATTCTTGCAGATAAGGATAAACAAAGTAATTTCTACAGATAAGGACAACCAGAGTAATTCCTGTAGATAAGGATAAACAAGATAATTTCAATCGATACTAGTAAATAAGGTAATGTTTACATATAAGGATAAACAAAGCAGAAACGATGACAAAACGAGTGCATACACTAACACGCTGCTGTTGTTATTTAATAATAATAATAATAATAATAATAATAATAATAATAATAATAATAATAATAATAAAAACTATTACTTCCATCATTATTGCTGATGTACGAGGTCATTTCAAATAATAATATTAATAATAACAATAAAACTACTATTACCCTCATCATCGTACTGAACTCTGCCTCACGTAATAATAATATTCAAATAAAAAAAAATCAGGTTGCGTGAGATACTGACGCCTGATTATATCCCATCCAGCCCCCACTTCCCTCCCTCCGTTCCAGTCGAACAAAATCAGGGATTTCTGGAAACTAGGAAGATTCTTAGACGACTGGAAACTTTCCATGACGCTTTTCCTTCTGTGAGAAAGTCGTCAACTATGTCGAGAAGGGCAGAAATTCATTGTGTTTTTGCAAGTCTCCAGAATGGTGCATAAATTTAGACGTGTGTGTGTGTGTGTGTATGAGAGAGAGAGAGAGAGAGAGAGAGAGATAGAGAGAGAGAGAGAGAGAGAATCCTGTTCGCACACCCACACAACTGTGTGATAAAATATCTTTATTTTGATAGAAAAATATCATGTTTCTGTATGTATACGTAAATATAAATCCGTATGTATAAATATATATACAAATATATGTGTATATATATATATCACATATATATATATATATATATATATATATATATATATATATATATCATATATTATAATAAGACATCTCCCTCAACATGGGATGGCTCCAGAGAGAAACAGCACAACTGTCCTGTCCTTTTCGTCATTAACGACTGACTTACGGATTAAGGTCACGTGAAGTAAGGAATCAACAAGATTAACCACTTCATATATCCACACACACATCCATTTATAGGTCACCTTTTCTTCCTTTTCCCCCAAAACACTTCTGAATCATATCATACACTCACCACAAAATTATCGTCTTCCACTCTTTCCACATGACAGAACCATCTCAAAAAAATCTGATAGAGGCTTTCATTCAGTCTAAACTTAAGCCTATTCTTCTTTCCATCTCTATTAATTCTTCTTTTGCAAGTACTAGCAAAGAGCTGATTTCAACAACTTCAAGAGGAGTTCACAGAGAAGAGTTGGTTCAATAACCCACATAATATAAAATTCTACCTGTAAAAGGACCCTTTCCCTAGCGTGGTCAGTATCTTCACTGCTCTGTCAACTACCACCTTACGCTGGCCTAGTTTTAGGTAGCTGCCACCCAAGAGAGAGAGAGTGACAGCCACAGGCTAAGAAAGAGAATGACTAAGGCGAAAAAATGAGCCAATAATTACCAGTGCTTGATGTGGTGACCCAACAAAACAACGGCCTCATACTAAATTTAGTTTAACGCTTCAGGGTTACTCATACAAAAATCACCGACAAAATTAGTCCGCAGGTATGCACATAAAGTGAGCATACTTTGTATGTAATACTGTACTTTGACATTATACTTAAGCATGAATTCATGAAATAGTTCTCTTCTACCATCCAAATTAACATTCATTACTCCATCCTGATCATCTCTTCTTTGGTTACTGCGAGCCAAGAACCAAGCGTCTTGGATCAAGCATTATAAATCGACTTTCAGTAACCTTAAGACAGAGAAGGATGAAGATTGGTCAGTAGTAATCATTAATATCCTTTATTTAAAACAGATCTTATTATATAACTATAATTTTCCCTTGTCCAGAGAAATACAGTTTCTCATTAAGAAACTACAACACATAACACTGAGCATATACAAGGAAGAAGTGCTCTAGATTTAAATAAATGGTGAAAAATGAAGGTGGTTTGGTTGGATTTTCAAAATTGAATAGAGGGGAATGTCAGAAGAAAGGAACCCCAACAGAGCTGTCTGACAACAAGGGCTTCGTGGAAGAGCCTCTCTTTTTCTTTATGGTTGCCATCAGCTTAACTTCAATAAAAGTTATATGAAGACTTAGAAAAACACATTAAATGCTAAATATCAGTACAGAATTAAATTATGTCTTTGAGCATATTCAATCACAACTTCTTCATCACCATTAGACAAATAATGTTAAAATTCACCGTAACCCACATTGCACTGCAAACAATAGGTAGGAAATCGAAGGTCTCTGTCAAAATTAATGCCAGAAGGACCAGCCACTGCCTCTACCATAGCTACAGGAAGACAAAATGCCGGTTTTTGCTTCATTATTTGAGTATTCAGTCAAACAAAGATACCAGTGGACACTGGACAGGTAACTTTATTACTCCGCTGAAATGCTAGTGAAACTTAGTTTTCGACTAAAGTCGTTCGTAATTGGTTATGAAACCCAAAACGTCATAACGATGTCACACCTCTCAGCCAATAATGAGTAACTGGAACTGCTTTTGTTTGCGTAAGAAAGTAAGTTAGAGGGCTCATTAAAAGTAAGCATTACCATAAAGGAAACACCTCTCCCGACTTAGGAAAAATTCGAGGTAAAAACTTATCAAGCTCATTTAATTCCACCCCGTTCAATCTTTCATATAATGGCTATACTTTTTATATTGCTTTTCACATGCTCTTTCCATGTAGGTGATTATTTATTTTAATATCCAGTGCGGAGTGCTTCTGAAGTTTTACCTTTAGTACTGGCCCATGGGGGTTAATTACAGTCGTCCGAATAAATATTACTTAAAATTCTTGTTCAGTAGGTAAAACTGCATAGAAAAACCGCAACTACCATAGTCTGGGCCGCCGCGGATAGGTACCCTAGATCTACCAATTTATGATTTTTTTTTTTTTTTTTCACGAAAATCGATCATCCGCGGATATGTAGTCGCTCCTTTTATTGTTCTATATTGCAAAATCCGTTAGTTATGGTTTCATTGTCAGCTGATTTACGTATCCACAAATTTTTCTTTTCAATGTTATTTAAACCACACAAAGAAACGGCCTAAAAATCAATTATCCTAATTATTCAAAGCACAAACAGTCAGTTATCCAAATTCAAATAATCTGATAACACAAACATGTAAAATAAAGAGCAGCACAAACCTAAAAACTCTGCTTATAGTAAACGACCCTTGGAAATAGTTTTAATTACAAATGAAGATAACGACAAGAGAACCGTCGGCCAATAAAATATAAGCTAGTTAGCCTTCGTAAGTAAAAGAAAAATGATTCATGCGTTACTGTATTCATAGAAAACGTTTCTGGAGCTCAACTGGGCTAATACTGAATAATGTGTAACATGATCATTTTTGCCACATGCAATTTTGCACACTTCACGATAAAACTGCAGACTGCTACCGCGGTCAGATTCCCACCAGGAAAACTAACAGCCTTTTCTTTAATGTACGCAAGTGGGTAATTATCGCATGCCCTGAGCCTCAATCCCCAATAGCTAGGGGAATTAGGCTTCATCTCTTAATAGGGGAATTACACATGCCACAAGACTCATTCCCATTCAGTTGGGGAATAGCACACTATAAGCCTAATTCCCCCGACGTTTTGACGAACGACATATTAATTTCTTTAGCTCTGACCAGGATCCATACAGAGGGGTCAACTAACGCGCAGATATGGTTGGGTCAGGGCTGGGCGACTGAGATCACGTCAGCCCCCGCTGCTCACAGTCAAGTATATCTTCGGGGGCGCATTTGAACGAAAATATCAGAACAAAATATGTCTTCTGCTTCTGAGGATTTCTTTTATGGTTCTGACCCTATTTTATGTTTATCCTGTCCCTGGGGATCTTTTATTGTACTTAATCCACAATCTGCTTAGGATCTCGGCATATAAATGCCAACAGTCCAGTACAATGTTTCTACGGGCTGCTCTTGAGCAAGAGCCCGTGCTGGCATAAAGCCAGCTTAATCTTCAATAACAACAACAACAATGTTTCATTCACTAACACGCAGTCTTGAGGTAAAAGTCTCTGTAAATATAGGTTTCTTGTTTAATCACAATCGTAGAAAAGCTAAGTAACAATACCAAACAATTGCGCAGTTTATTGTTGTTATAATACGAAAAAGACAAAGATAAAGTTTAATCAGGACATTCGTTTCTTTCGGTTTCCGAGGGATGAATTTTTAAGAGATGCTTGGATACAAGCATGCCGATGCTCAGACAAGATTAATCCAGATCTTGCCGTGATTTGTTCTGTACATTTCTGCAAAGAAGATATTGCTGAAGACATGAAGTCACGTCTCCTTGGTGTAGAAAGACCCTAGAATCAACGGATATTGAAGAAGGATGCACTTCCATCTCTTTCTCTAATTTTCATGAATTTTACGTTGAAACCTAAATAAATATATTTCTCTTAGGAAAAACATAGAAATTAAGTACAGCATACAACCAAAAGCAAATGATAAAATATAAAAAATATCCTTTATCAAGTGAATGAACATTAATGCTCATTTCATTATATAAATAATATGTGTAATTCCTAAATGTTTTTCCTAAGATAAATATATTTATTTTCCTGGCAAAATTAGGTTTCAACGTAAAATTCATGAGAATCAGTACAAATAAATAATTACCTTTGGGCAGAGAAAGCGATGGAACTGCATTGGGAGGAGACTGCAAAGTTCGTATCATTAGTTGACGAGGGGTTTGATATCATGAATTCTTGTACTGTTTATGGTGACAAGGCATCCCGAAACGCCTTTGGAATTGATTATGAAAAACAGAAAAATGTTTTGCATGAAATGATGGACACCATGAGAACCATGAAGGTGGCAAACTCAGGGTTTAGTTGCATGTATAAATTTCAAAAGGGAGTGATTTTGTCATGCAAGTCTCTGGTAGGCCTATATGAGATGGTAAAGAAATTATATGGTGTTAAATTCATTCCTATAAGAAGACTGAATCAGGATGTACTTGAACACTTTTTTTGGATGTGTACATCAAATGAATGGGCCATATGAAAATCCTAATTCAGTAAACTTCAAATTCTGCTTAAGAAAGTACTTGCTAGGGAAAGACATTGCGCTGTTAAGTGAAAAAACCCCGTACCGAATGTATAGAAGAATTTGATATCCTTAACCAGCAAATGCAAACTCCAGCAAGTGCAATGCGAGACAGCGAGAGGGAACTATCTGTAGAAATATGCCTGAGAAATATTTTTTCAAAATAGTAGAATGTGACTTTGAAAAAGAAAATGAGGACGCAATAGACTTGGGAGAGGAACCTAATAATGAGACAGAGGAAGACAAGAGATTGATATCTGAAGTTATAGAAGAAGAATTTCTTCGATACATTGGAGGCTATATTGTGAAGAAGTCTGGATTAAAATATCCTCATTTGGGAGTTAAGGCAGCAGAGGCTAACGAAAAAGAAAAATCATGGCTTAGTACTATTAACATGGGCGGACTTCATGCTCCTTCTGATTATTTCATGTCCCAGTTATCTATCATGAGAGAAATTTTCATTGCTGCTCATGGTGATACTTTAAGAGAAGGCAAAGACTGCATAAAGTCATTAATTTCAGAAATGGAATTATCGGGAGTTGATATTCCCAAAGATGTGATAGCATTTTTTGCTAAAATTTCTGTGTTCTTTCGGATGAGACATCTGAACAAAGCAATTATGATAGATAAAAAGAAAAAGAGTGTCGTAGCATGAAAAAGAAATTTATGAAATTGTGAATATGTTAACTATGTTTTTTTCTTTTTTTGACTTTTGAAACTACAATAAAATATATGATTAAAATAGTTTTGTTTTTGTCACCTCAAATTTCTCATTTCAGTACTTTAACGATATGATCATTTACTTATAACCAAAATAACGAAAATGAAAATCTTAACTTGAGTTGAGTTTCACTAGAAAGTATGAATGTAGAAAAGAAAAAAGACAAGTATCAGGAACGGGTAGATAAGTCAAGATAAAAGAGAGAAAGGAATTAGCGCCTATCATATACTGAGCGCCACCCGCCTCAAGGGGGCTTACGTGACGAGGGGCGCGGAATAGGCCTTATTTTCGTCCCACTCCTGGCTGTGACACTTTATTTATGATACCTGTCAACTGAGTGGAGGAAGGTGTTTAGCTCACTTGGCTAGGAAACGGGATGACTCAGTCCCGACGTACCAAGCTTCCCAATAACTTATTATTATTATGTTTCATATTGTTCATCTACCTACAGCACCGGTCTTTGTTCGCCGCACCTTGTCGAGGCAGTACTTACTAGTAACGGTTCACTGTCTAAAGGCCCCATACACTGAACGATTGTCTGTATCGTTCGCAAAAACACTGTGTATGGGCTTGTCTGAATGCAAAAGTGGGCGGAGCTTCGTGTCTGAACGATCTCAGCGGGAATTTGTCACGACCAGGTTGCTGGCTTGCGACTTAAGGCTGTCATACACAAATCGTTCAATGTATGGGTTTGTCTGCCGATATAACGCTATCGCGCGCGTCTCTTCTAGAGATGATGCCATGTCTTCTCGAGACAAAATCTTTGTTCAGACTGAAATCGGTGCGGAGATCGTTCATACTGTCTGAATACAGTGTGTGTGTGGGTCGATAACGACAATCGTTCAGTGTATGGGGCCTTAAGGTTGCCGAGCCACATAAGTCTAGAGATGCTGACACACCAATTTATATTCCGCGCGATTTTTGAAAAAGACGGACCCTTAATAGACAGTGAAACATTACTGACAGTCTCATTTGCATCCTCCCATTATGCAAGAGCGAGAAAGAGTATATTCTACAGGAATAGGCCTATATAGTATTGTAGTACTATAGCACTACTACAAGTTACAGTGTCAGACTTACGATGAAAAGGATATGGAACTTGAACGCAATTTTCCCAGAGCCAACGTTCAGGTAACTTCATTATGCACAACTGCTTCTATATGTTAATCCCTTTCATATGCAAATCATCTGGCACATTAAGCAAAACAGTATGGTGACGTGGAAGGTGTTGCTTGACTGAATGATTCATTGGTGCCGTAGCACCATGATTATTCTCATATATAAATATTCACCAGGTATTCGTGACATCTTGGGGGTTAACTGAAAAACAATGAAAACTCTACTTCCGTAAATTACTATATATATATATATATCTATATATATATATACTATTATATAATTATATATATAATATATTCTATATATACTAAGCTTATTTCTTTACGCGTTCACCTTCTAAAAGAAGGAACAAGCAACATTGTCTATACTCTTAATCTCTATACTCCTTTAAACAATATCCTATTTCGAATATTAACGGTGTAATTCGCATACAGTAAATTATTAAAACACTTTTCAGCTGCAAATGTACACCCAGATATTCTTTTATTTACCTAAAACTTACATATAGCGTAACTATCTAAAGCCCGGGATGCAGTGTTACCATGCGAAAACGCCACAGGAAGATAGACTTTCTTAGGTAAAGCTTTATAGTATATATATATATATATATATATATACTAAGCTTATTTCTTTACCGCGTTCACCTTCTAAAGAAGGAACAAGCAACATTGTCTATACTCTTAATCTCTATACTCTTTAAACAATATCCTATTTCGAATATTAACGGTGTAATTCGCATACAGTAAATTATTAAAACACTTTTTCAGCTGCAAATGTACACCCAGATATTCTTTTATTTACCTAAAACTTACATATAGCGTAACTATCTAAAGCCCGGGATGCAGTGTTACCATGCGAAAACGCCACAGGAAGATAGACTTTCTTAGGTAAAGCTTTATAGTTAATATGAAAAATACGTAAGATTTAGGTGGTCGATCCAATCTAACAAGGCGTAATAGTAGTTGTTTTTTATCATCATATATAATAAGAGAGAGAGAGAGAGAGAGAGGTGGGGGGGGGGGGGGGGCGCCGCGGGCAATTATCAAGATCTGACAAACTTGTCTAAATAAGCAGGGAATTAGAAAAAAAAAATAATATGAAAAAAAGAAACTCGGGGTACAGCAAAAACATTTAATGATACAAAGCCAACAGTAACAAATACAGATCAAGAAGTCTGGAATAGAGACAAGGAAAAATTATTATTATTATTATTATTATTATTATTATTATTATTATTATTATTATTATTATTAATTATTATTATTATTATTATTATTATTATTATTATTATTATTATTATTATTATTATTATTATTATTATGTCACGAGTCTACACTTATTTACCATGACAATCTCAAGCTTGACTGTATTAGTGTTTGAACCTCTCACGATGATATAGACTGCTTCAAGCCTTCATTAACTTGCAAAGTGTACGTAGAACGTAGCTGGGATATCTCTCTCTCTCTCTCTCTCTCTCTCATGCCAAACAAAGGCACAATAACCACCTCTTATCTATCGGCGTATGCATGACTATACAGCTCACTTCAGGCTGCGTAGACATTGCAACACGCACAGGTGCAAAATCCGAGGTTAGCAATGCTAGCAACAACACTTAAGTGTGCAACAAATCTCTTGTTGAGAAAGGGGTCTCACTTGACCCATAACCCCCCCCCCCCTATCAACATCCACGGCTTTTCTGATAAGAATATGAGTTTCTCATAACGGTGATCTCTTTTCAGGTCATGCACAGTATTATGTCACCATTTGGTGTTGATTAATTAATTAGTAACATTTAAAGTTAGCGACCTTCTCTCTAAAAGTTTCCCTGCGTTTTTAGTTTTAACTGCTATGTCAAACAGGGCGTGAATCGACCTCCAGCTTGCTCACAACATGTGCAAGGTTTAAAATGTGCTAAAATCTAAGGTCAAATAGAACCTTGTTTTACCAACGAAAATCAAAATAAATATGCTATATTTTATGAGAAATCATTTTTCTTTACTGTTTAACATATGCATTATTCATTTTTTTACATTTCCATTCTGATAAATAAATCATAAATATCCTATCCTAAAATTCCTGTATCTTTAACTCAAAGCAAAAACAACAACAACACCAACAAAGAAGCTTATAGGCTTACTCCCTGAGTAATCAAAACTATTTACAACTATAAAACTAACGATGATATAATGAAATAACGCATCTTGGTAGCTGACACTTACTTTTGAAATGCAAGTATGGGTAAATATATATTTAAAAGCACATCTCTCCACAGAGCTTTCGGGAATCTACTTTGCATTTCAGGGACGGCGAGTCATCGTTTTTCTCAAATATCTTTCAAACTAATTATTTGATCGAAATGGTACTTTAAAAAAAAAAAACCACACAGTGTACAACAGGACACTTCGCCCCACTAATTTTTTGGGTGGTATAGCACAGTATCAAATGGCGTTAGTTACGGCGCTTAGTTCTTACTTACAAGGTGTTGCCAAGCA